>NW_027189457.1:0-187996 GCF_040958095.1 Procambarus clarkii
TTCAGGTGTGGAGTGAAGTGCTGAAGCTTCAGGATGAGGAAGAGTAGCTCCTTGCCAATTGTTCCGTAGTTCCTTGTAGCAGTAGTTGCTGACAGTTGTATTCTTCTCGCCTCGTTATTGCATCACGACATCACCAACGTCGGTACCATTGGCGTCGACATGGAGGATGAAGGGCTTATCTGACGAGGTGAGAGTGGAATTAGAAGAGGGCAAAGGAGCACGATTATTATCCTGAAAGCATTTGGGAAGATCATTAAGGATTTTGGAATTAGAAAGTGCTGACTCCTTGTCAGTGCTTTCGGGAGGAGAAGCTGGGATGGTCTCACTGTGAATGTAGGGTTCTGTGAAGGTAGAACAATTAGTCAGGACAGTGGGAGGAGTACCATTATATTGCTTCAGGAGGTTGACGTGGCACAGCTGGGTCTTCCGCCGCCTATCTGGAGTCTCTATTACGTAGTTGTTATTATTCCTGCACTCTTTGACGCAGTGGGGTCCTGAAAACCTGTTTAGTAAAGGTGAACCTGGGATAGGGAAATAGGCAAGGACGAAGTCTCCCGGCTTGAATTTTCTTACTTTGCTGGTCTGGTCGTAATGAGTCTTCATTCTCACCTGGGCTTTCAATAGATTATCATGGGCAAAGCGGTGGACTCTCTCTAGAATGTGTTGAAGGTTTTGAAGAAACTGGGGCACATTCTGATGCTCACTGAAGGTGGCATCTCTGAGAGAGTCTTTGAAAGCCTTAAGGGGAGTACGGCACTTACGGCCGTAGAGCATCTCATAAGGAGATACTCCTAGGGACTCATTGGGGAGACTTCTGAAAATACACATTATAAGGTCAATCTGCTTATCCCAATCCTTTGAGGTTTCACTACAAAACTTTTTCAAGAGTGCTTTGATGGTCTGATGACTACGTTCAAGAGAACCCTGTGAAGCAGGATGATAGGGGCTGGACAATACCTGTTTGATGTTGAACTCCTCCAGTGTCCTTTTGAAGAGATCACTGGTGAAGTTGGTACCACAGTCACTTTGAATCTCCCTGGGAAATCCGTATTGAGTGAAGATCTTCAATAGATGTTTTATAACCGTAGCAGCCGTGATGTTCTTCACTGGAACTGCTATGGGAAATCTGGTGGTAGGACACAGGATGGTTAGGATGTAGGCGTTACCTGAACTGGTCCGAGGTAAAGGACCAACACAGTCTATTATGAGTCTGTGGAAAGGTTCCGCAGGCACCTGTATGGGAATCAGTGGTGCTCTGGGAATGGAGACGTTCGGTTTGCCTGCCATCTGAAATGTATGACACTGTTTTACGTACTGTTTGACGTTATTTACCATACCTGGCCAGTAGTAGTCTTGACGAATCCCATGGTAAGTCTTGTTGAAGCCGTAGTGGGAGAATGCTCCGTGGGCCAGGTGTAGAATAGTGGGCCGCAGGCTGGTGGGAATCACAAGTTGTTCGATGTTGGCCCAATCGTCCTCCTCCTTCAGTTTACTGGGTCTATATCTGCGGTAGAGCAAGTCGTTCTCTAGGAAGAACCCAGGAATACTGTCGGGTTGAGTCTCAGCCTGGAAAAACAATGGTGTTAAAGTAAGATCTTCCCTCTGCAACTTACGGAACTCCAACTTGGTCAGATGCGGGGGTAGTTTCTGAGGGTCTTGAGGGACAGCGGTAGCAGTAGAGTCAGCTGGCTGTGGACGTGCGGCTTGTGCACGGGTGGTCACGAGAACCGGAGGAGAAACTTCATCACTCTCTTGAACCTCTGCTGGAACATACTCTAGAATAGGGTTTATTGGCACAGAGTTACACACCTGGGGTTTGTCCATGACGATCAGGTTGGTCGGTTGCAGGTCTTCTGCCAAGTCGTTGCCTAGGAGAAGTTGCACTCCAGGCATGGGAAAAGGCTTTTCCCTGACGGCGACTTGGACTTCCCCGTTCACGTAGGGACAATCCAGGTGGACTCTGGCGAGAGGGTATGGAGTGGTAGCAGTGAGGTCAGTGATGAAGACAGTTTCTCCGGTGTAGACGATGTTGGGCACAGCCGACTTCAAGATGATCGATTGTAGAGCCGCTGTGTCCCTCAAGATCTTCAATTTGAAACGTCCCTCCGGATTTGAACCGTTGGCAGAGACAGTTCCAGTATACAGGTGGTTACTGAAAAGAGAAAGATCATTAACATCAACACCAACATTCATCACAGGCTTACCGGACTTAGGAGGAGTTGGTTTGGGTCTTTGTTGGTCAGTGGTTCCCTTGTATTGAGACTTACCACACTTGTCTATGGTATGTCCATAGAGTCTACAATACTTGCAGTACAGTTGTGAACCAGCTTGATCGGGGCTCACCTTCTCGTAACTGTACCACGACTTCTTACTGGAGGATGGTTCGGGTGTCAGCCGGTGGATGAGGCTGTAAGTGTCAGCCGACTTAGCACACTTCAGGTAGTCGGTTTCTTCTTTATCTGCTAAGTAGAGGCGGACAGGAGGTGGCACACGTCTCAAGAATTCTTCAACAAGCATCAGGTTGACGAGTTCTGTAAAAGTAGAGACATGTGCTGCTTCCAGCCATTTCATGAAATACCTCCGTTTCGTGTTAGCAAACTCGAGGAAGGTAGTGGTACTTGCCTTCAGGTGGTCACGGAATTTCCTTCTATAACTTTCAGTAGAGAGGAGGTAGGCGTCCAACACTGCTTGTTTCAGAGTGTGGTAGTCATTCTCAGACGCCAAAGTACTGAGTGTGACTGCAGCTCTACCTGTAAGATGGACTCTGAGAAGTGTGGCCCATTGGTCGACAGGCCAACTGAGTTGAATAGCAAGGGTTTCAAAGGTGGTAAAGAACACATCAACTTCTGCTTCTACAAAGGATGGCATTAACTTACTTGCATGTGATATATTAAAACTGACGGGAAGATTGGCAGTAGCTTGCTGGCGCTGAGTGAAGTGTGAAGTTTCCAAGGCGATTTCGCGTTGACGACACTCTAGAGCCAGAGTCGCTTGTTGCTTGTCATGCTCGCGTTGCATCTCCAACTCGCGTTGTTTGGTTTCAAGCTGTACTCGTTCACGTTCCTGGAGTAGTGCAACCTCCCGTTCCTGGAGGGCGAGTCCACGTTCGTGTTCTTCTCTCCTCAAAGCAGCTTCGCGTTCTCTGAGGGTGATTTCTCGTTCTTGTTCTTCCCTTCGTATGGCAGCTGCTTCTCTTTGCTGCTCACGTTCAATCTTGGCCAGCTCTAGTTTGAGTTTCAGCGTTGCCAAATCAGTTTTTTCTGAAATATAGTAAGTTTCATGAGTTTCAGAGTCTATCTTACCTTGCTCTAAATAGTAATCCAGCAACAGGTTATGTAGGTCATTTTTGTTGGCTTGGTAGGGAACTTCTAGTTGATACTCATGTGCAAGAGTTTGTAATTCAGTCCTCTTGGCACGACTTAAAGTCCCTATTTCACCTGCTGGATTTGTACGGAAAGCTTGGAGACGAAACATGGTGAAATTAGCAAATAAAGGTACACGAATATTCAATAGTGAATGTCAGAAACAGGACAACGTGGCAACTGGTACCTATCCTGTGAGATCTTTAACAATTAAAGTTAAGTAAAAGATGTTAAATGATTAAATTAAATCAAGGGCGCAGGAAATCTTGTACCCGGTACTCATGTAAGAGGATAAGGGCAAGAAAATCCTACTAACAAATGAAACAGAGTTTCAAAAACAAATGAAACAATTAAATGCTTCAAAAGTAAAATTGGTAGTCCAAGGATGTAGGCATACCTTGCCACGTCTCTATAGGACATAAAGCAAGTTTTTCCTACTGAATTTAATATGATACTTACAGAATTAGCGAAATTTGTGCTCTGAAAAAATAAGCTAATTCCCTACCGTTGTATGTATCATCATCTCTGACTGACGTGTAGGGGTGCGAGGTGTCAACTGGTGACGAGAACTGCTGCTGAGGTCCCAATTCAGCAACTAAAGTTCGAGCTAGAGGAACTATGGCCCTCTTTGTCCTCCTACAGTCAGATTGCAGAAGATTGGGTACTCTTGACCCGGGGCAGACCACAGTACCAGGGTACCAATATGATGATCTGTCAAAATGAGAAATATTCAAGGGACATAGATGGTAAACACGAGTAATAACACGGAGGGAGAGATGACCAATTAAGAGTATGACTGCGGCCTACAGTCACCACGTAATCCAAAGTTGTCTCACCTTCACTATATGTTACTCTCGTAATGCACAATACACCACACCTTATAAAAAATGAAATTGAATATGAAAAATAGTAAAGCTACGTTAACAAAGTTAAATACGCTTACCATAAATTACCACTTGGCACCAGTACCTGAGTGAAGCTCCTAGGACAGGCCCCCATATAACTTGTGACGGTAACGCGTTGGTGTTCGGCTGTTTAAGGCTAGGGGTATGGCCTCGTCACATAGTTATAAAAAAAAATAGAAAAACTGGAACTTCGTCTGTGGTAAGGTAAGGAGAAGACACACAAAACACAAGTAAATTTTAACAATGAAATTTTAATTACGTTAAATAAATCAAAACATGAAAAAATGGACAAACAAATTTGTATAATAAAATCAATCAATCAAAATAATAAGAATAATTAAATGACACAATGGAAAGTTACGTTAAGGCAAAATAACAAGAAGTGCAACACAAAATAAAGGGAAGGTGCTGGAATATTGGCTTTAAGCTACCACCTCTCTCAGTACACGCTAACGTCTAGCCGGGAGGAGTGGTAACCACGAAAGCACTGAATATTCTGAGGTCTGAGGTCGTGGCGACCCCAGACATCAAGTAGTATGGGGGGGGCGAGTGCAGGTGCAGCCAGACCGGCGACCAATCAGCGGAGCCGGTAGCGATCAACAGGTAGTTTGGCGGTTTGAGTCTGAACAGGTGTCTCTGGCTGCAACGTTTTGCGCTCTGGCAAACCTTGCTGTGTTGTTGTCGTTGTTGGACATTTCTTCCATAGTAGTATTATATAATTTCTTGCGACGTATTTGTGGAGGGAAGAGCAGGCTCAATCTCTTGAAGGAGATTATCGTCACAGTCACATTTTGCACAAACTCCCTTCCAGTTTTCAAAGTATCACAAATATCCCAATTTCGAGGCCTGAGCCATATTTTGGAGCCAAATTCTGCCTCTCTGCACATATTCGCAGTTTGAAATTGCGACTTTTTTATACCCAACATATGTCAAGCACTGAAAGCGGCGTTTGGTCATATTTGTCCCAAACTCCCCTGCACTTTCCAAAATATCCCAAACTTCCCAATTTCGAGGCCTGAGTCATATTTTGGAGCCAAATTCTGGCTCTCTGCACGTATTCGCAGTTTGATATTACGCCTTTTTATACCCAAAATATGCCAAGTCCTGAAATCGGCAGTGAGTCACATTTAGCACAAACTCCCCTGCAGTTTTCGAAATATCCCAAATATCCCAATTTCGAGGCCTGAGCCATATTTTGGAGCCAAATTCTGGATCTCTGCACGTATTCGCAGTTTGAAATTGCGACTTTTTTTATACCCAGTATATGCCAAGTACTGAAAGCCGCGTTTGGTCAAATTTGTCACAAACCTCCCTGCAGTTTTCAAAATATCTCAAACATCCCAATTTCGAAGCCTGAGCCATAATATGGAGCCAAATTCTGGATCTCTGCACGTTTCGCAGTTTTAAATTGCGACTTTTTTATACCCAACATATGCCAAGTACTGAAAGCGGCAGTGAGTCGCATTTTGCACACACTCCCCTGCAGTTTTCAAAATATCCTAAACATCCCAATTTCGAGGCCTGAGCAATATTTTGGAGCCAAATTCTGGCACTCTGCACGTATTCGCAGATAGAAATTACGTCTTTTTATACCCAACATATGCCGAGTACTGAAAGCTGCGTTTGGTCACATTTGTCCCAAACATCCCTGTAGTTTTCAAAATATCCCAAATATCTCAATTTCGAGGCCTGAATCATATTTGGGAACCAAATTCTGGCTCTCTGCACGTATTCGCAGTTCGAAATTACGTCCTTTTATACCCAACATATGCCAAGTTCTGAAAGCGGCGTTTGGTCACATTTGTCCCAAACCCCCCCGCAGTTTCAAAATATCCCAAATATCCCAATTTCGAGGCCTGAGCCATATTTTGGAGCCAAATTCTGGCTCTCTGCATGTATTCGCAGTTTGATATTAAAACTTTTTATACCCAACATATGCCAAGTACTGAAAGCGGCAGTGAGTCGCATTTTGCACACACTCCCCTGCAGTTTTCAAAATATCCTAAACATCCCAATTTCGAGGCCTGAGCAATATTTTGGAGCCAAATTCTGGCACTCTGCACGTATTCGCAGATAGAAATTACGTCTTTTTATACCCAACATATGCTGAGTACTGAAAGCTGCGTTTGGTCACATTTGTCCCAAACATCCCTGCAGTTTTCAAAATATCCCAAATATCTCAATTTCGAGGCCTGAGTCATATTTGGGAACCAAATTCTGGCTCTCTGCACGTATTCGCAGTTCGAAATTACGTCTTTTTATACCCAACATATGCCAAGTACTGAAAGCGGTGTTTGGTCACATTTGTCCCAAACATCCCTGCAGTTTTCAAAATATCCGAAATATCCCAATATCGAGGCTTGACCCATATTTTGGAGCCAAATTCTGGCTTTTTGCACGTATTCGCAGTTTAACATTACGACTTTTTATACCCAACATTTGCCAAGTACTGAAAGCGGCAGTGAGTCACATTTTGCACAGACTCCCCTGCAGTTTTCAAAATATCCCAAACATCCCAATTTCGAGGCCTGAGCCATATTTTGGAGCCAAATTCTGGCTCTATGCACGTATTCGCACTTTGATATTACGCGTTTTTATACCCAACATATGCCAAGTCCTGAAAGCGGCAGTGAGTCATATTTAGCACAAACTCCCCTGCAGTTTTCGAAATATCCCAAATATCCCAATTTCGAGGCCTGAGCCATATTTTGGAGCCAAATTCTTGCCCTATGCACGTATTCGCAGTTTGATAATCCGACTTTTTATACCCAACATATGCCAAGTCCTGAAAGCGGCAATGAGTCACATTTTGCACAAACTCCCCTGCAGTTTTCGATATATCCCAAATATCCCAATTTCGAGGCCTGAGCCATATTTTTGAGCCAAATTCTGGCTCTCTGCACGTATTCGCAGTTTGATATTACGACTTTTTATACCCACCATATGCCAAGTACTGGACTCAGCAGTGAGTCACAATTTGCACAAACTCCCCTGCAGTTTTATAAATATCCCAAACATCCCAATTTCGAGGCCTGAGCTATATTTTGGACCCAAATTCTGGCTCTCTGCACGTATTCGCAGTTTGAAATTACGACTTTTTTATTCACAACATATGCGAAGTACTGAAAGCGGCGTTTGGTCATATTTGTCCCAAACCTTCTTGCAGTTTTAAAAATATCCCAAACATCCCAATATCGAGGCCTGAGCCATATTTTGGAGCCAAATTCTGGCTCTCTTCACGTATTCGCAGTTTGATATTACGAATTTTATACCCAACATATACCAAGTACTGAAAGCGGCAGTGAGTCACATTTTGCACAAACTCCCTTCCAGTTTTCAAAGTATCACAAATATCCCAATTTCGAGGCCTGAGCCATATTTTGGAGCCAAATTCTGGCTGCACATATTCGCAGTTTGAAATTGCGACTTTTTTTATACCCAACATATGTCAAGCACTGAAAGCGGCGTTTGGTCATATTTGTCCCAAACTCCCCTGCAGTTTTCAAAATATCCCAAACTTCCCAATTTCGAGGCCTGAGTCGTATTTTGGAGCCAAATTCTGGCTCTCTGCACGTATTCGCAGTTTGATATTACGCCTTTTTATACCCAACATATGCCAATTCCTGATATCGGGAGTGAGTCACATTTAGAACAAACTCCCCTGCAGTTTTCGAAATATCCCAAATATCCCAATTTCGAGGCCTGTGCCATATTTTGGAGCCAAATTCTGGCTCTCTGCATGTATTCGCAGTTTGATATTAAAACTTTTTATACCCAACATATGCCAAGTACTGAAAGCGGCAGTGAGTCGCATTTTGCACACACTCCCCTGCAGTTTTCAAAATATCCTAAACATCCCTATTTCGAGGCCTGAGCAATATTTTGGAGCCAAATTCTGCACTCTGCACGTATTCGCAGATAGAAATTACGTCTTTTTATACCCAACATATGCCGAGTACTGAAAGCTGCGTTTGGTCACATTTGTCCCAAACATCCCTGCAGTTTTCAAAATATCCCAAATATCTCAATTTCGAGGCCTGAGTCATATTTGGGAACCAAATTCTGGCTCTCTGCACGTATTCGCAGTTCGAAATTACGTCTTTTTATACCCAACATATGCCAAGTACTGAAAGCGGTGTTTGGTCACATTTGTCCCAAACATCCCTGCAGTTTTCAAAATATCCGAAATATCCCAATATCGAGGCTTGACCCATATTTTGGAGCCAAATTCTGGCTTTTTGCACGTATTCGCAGTTTAATATTACGACTTTTTATACCCAACATATGCCAAGTACTGAAAGCGGCAGTGAGTCACATTTTGCACAGACTCCCCTGCAGTTTTCGAAATATCCCAAATATCCCAATTTCGAGGCCCTGAGCCATATTTTGGAGCCAAATTCTTGCTCTATGCACGTATTCGCAGTTTGATATTACGACTTTTTATACCCAACATATGCCAAAGTCCTGAAAGCGGCAATGAGTCACATTTTGCACAAACTCCCCTGCAGTTTTCGATATATCCCAAATATCCCAATTTCGAGGCCTGAGCCATATTTTTGAGCCAAATTCTGCTTCTCTGCACGTATTCGCAGTTTGATATTACGACTTTTTATACCACCATATGCCAAGTACTGGACTCAGCAGTGAGTCACAATTTGCACAAACTCCCCTGCAGTTTTATAAATATCCCAAACATCCCAATTTCGAGGCCTGAGCCATATTTTGGACCCAAATTCTGGCTCTCTGCACGTATTCGCAGTTTGAAATTACGACTTTTTTATACACAACATATGCGAAGTACTGAAAGCGGCGTTTGGTCATATTTGTCCCAAACCTTCTTGCAGTTTTAAAAAATATCCCAAACATCCCAATATCGAGGCCTGAGCCATATTTTGGAGCCAAATTCTGGCTCTCTTCACGTATTCGCAGTTTGATATTACGAATTTTATACCCAACATATACCAAGTACTGAAAGCGGCAGTGAGTCACATTTTGCTCAAACTCCCTTCCAGTTTTCAAAGTATCACAATATCCCAATTTCGAGGCCTGAGCCATATTTTTGAGCCAAATTCTGGCTCTCTGCACGTATTCGCAGTTTGACATTACGCCTTTTTATACCCAACATATGCCAAGTCCTGATATCGGGAGTGAGTCACATTTAGAACAAACTCCCCTGCAGTTTTCGAAATATCCCAAATATCCCAATTTCGAGGCCTCAGCCATATTTTGGAGCCAAATTCTGGATCTCTGCATGTATTCGCAGTTTGATATTACAACTTTTTATACCCAACATATGCCAAGTACTGAAAGCAGCGTTTGGTCACATTTGTCCCAAACATCCTTGCAGTTTTTCAAAATATCCCAAATATCCCAATTTCGAGGCCTGAGCCATATTTTGGAGCTAAATTCTGGCTATCTGCACGTATTCGCAGTTCGAAATTATGTCTTTTTATACCCAACATATGGCAAGTACTGAAAGCGGCGTTTGGTCACATTTGTCCCAAACCCCCCCGCAGTTTCAAAATATCCCAAATATCGAAATTTCGAGGCCTGAGCCATATTTTGGAACCAAATTCTGGCTCTCTGCATGTATTCGCAGTTTGATATTAAAACTTTTTATACCCAACATATGCCAAGTACTGAAAGCGGCAGTGAGTCACATTTTGCACACACTCCCCTGCAGTTTTTCAAAATATCCCAAATATCCCAATTTCGAGGTCTGAGCCATATTTTGTAGCCAAATTCTGGCTCTCTGCACGTATTCGCAGTTAGAAATTACGTCTTTTTATACCCAACATATGCCAAGTACTGAAAGCGGCGTTTGGTCACATTTGTCCCAACATCCCTGCAGTTTTCAAAATATCCGAAATATCCCAATATCGAGGCCCTGACCCATATTTTGGAGCCGAATTCTGGCTTTTTGCACGTATTCGAAGTTTAATATTATGACTTTTTATACCCAACATATGCCAAGTACTGAAAGCGGCAGTGAGTCACATTTTGCACAGACTCCCCTGCAGTTTTCAAATATCCCAAACATCCCAATTTCGAGGTGCCTGAGCCATATTTTGGAGCCAAATTCTGGCTCTATGCACGTATTCGAACTTTGATATTACGCCTTTTTATACCCATCATATGCCAAGTCCTGAAAGCGGCAGTGAGTCACATTTAGCCGAAACCTCCCTCCAGTTTTCAAAATATCCCCAAACATCCCAATTTCATGGCCTGAGCCATATTTTGGAGCCAAATTCTTGCTCTATGCACGTATTTGCAGTTTGATATTACGATTTTTATACCCAACATATGCCAAGTCCTGAAAGCGGCAGTGAGTCACATTTGCACAAACTCCCCTGCAGTTTTCGATATATCCCAAATATCCCAATTTCGAGGCCTGAGCCATATTTTTGAGCCAAATTCTGGCTCTCTGCACGTATTCGCAGTTTGAAATTACGACTTTTTATACACAACATATGCGAAGTACTGAAAGCGGCGTTTGGTCATATTTGTCCAAACCTTCCTGCAGTTTTAAAAATATGACAAACATCCCAATATCGAGGCCTGAGGCATATTTTGGAGCCAAATTCTGGCTCTCTTCACGTATTCGCAGTTTGATATTTCGAATTTTATACCCAACATATGCCAAGTACTGAAAGCGGCAGTGAGTCACATTTTGCACAAACTCCCTTCCAATTTTCAAAGTATCACAAATATCCCAATTTCGAGGCCTGAGCCATATTTTGGAGCCAAATTCTGGCTCTCTGCACATATTCGCAGTTTGAAATTGCGACTTTTTTAAACCCAACATATGTCAAGCACTGAAAGCGGCGTTTGGTCATATTTGTCCCAAACCTCCCTGCAGTTTTCAAAATATCTCAAACATCCCAATTTCGAAGCCTGAGCCATAATATGGAGCCAAATTCTGGATCTCTGCACGTATTCGCAGTTTGAAATTGCGACTTTTTTATACCCAACATATGCCAAGTACTGAAAGCGGCAGTGAGTCCCATTTTACCCAAACTGCCCTTCAGTTTATTAAATAACGCAAATATCCCAATTTCGAGGCCTGAGTCATATTTTGGAGCCAAATTCTGGCTATCTGCACATATTCGCAGTTCGAAATTGTGTTTTTTTACCCAACATATGCCAAGTACTGAAAGCGGCGTTTGGTCACATTTGTCCCAAACCTGCCCGCAGTTTTTAAAATATCCCAAACATCCCAATTTCGAGGCCTGAGCCATATTTTGGAGCCAAATTCTGGCTCTCTGCATGTATTCGCAGTTTGATATTAAAACTTTTTATACCCAACATATGCCAAGTACTGAAAGCGGCAGTGAGTCACATATTGCCCAAACTCCCCTCCAGTTTTCAAAATAACGCAAATATCCCAATTTCGAGGCCTGAGCCATATTTTGGAGCCAAATTCTGGCTCTCTGCATGTATTCGCAGTTTGATATTACAACTTTTTATACCCAACATATGCCAAGTACTGAAAGCGGCAGTGAGTCGCATTTTGCACAAACTCCACTGCAGTTTTCAAAATATCCTAAACATCCCAATTTCGAGGCCTGAGCAATATTTTGGAGATAAATTCTGGCTCTCTGCACGTATTCGCAGTTTGAAATTGCGACTTTTTTATACCAACATATGCCAAGTACTGAAAGCAGCGTTTGGTCACATTTGTCCCAAACCTCCCTGCAGTTTTCAAAATATCTCAAACAACCCAATTTCGAGGCCTGAGCCATAATTTGGAGCCAAATTCTGGCTCTATGCATGTATTCGAAGTTTGATATTACGAATTTTTTACCCAACATATGCCAAGTTCTGAAAGTGGCAGTGAGTCACATTTAGCACAAACTCCCATCCAGTTTTCGAAATATCCGAAATATCCCAATTTCGAGGCCTGAGCCATATTTTGGAGCCAAATTATGGATCTCTGCACGTATTCACAGTTTGAAATAGCGACTTTTTTAAACCCAATATATGCCAAGTACTGAAAGCGGCAGTGAGTCACATTTTGCCAAAACTCCCGTCCAGTTTTCTCAATAGCGCAAATTTCCTAATTTCGAGGCCTGAGCCATATTTGGAGCCAAATTCTATGTCTCTGCACGTATTCGCAGTTAGAAATTACATCTTTTTATACCCAACATATGCCAAGTACTGAAAGCGGCGTTTGGTCACATTTGTCTCAAACATCCCTGCAGTTTTCAAAATATCGCAAATATGCTCGTATTCGCACTTTGATATTACGCCTTTTTATACCCAACATATGCCAAGTCCTGAAAGCGGCAGTGAGTCACATTTAGCACAAACTCCCCTGCAGTTTTCGAAATATCCCAAATATCCCATTTTCGAGGCCTGAGCCATATTTTGGAGCCAAATTCTTGCTCTATGCACGTATTCGCAGTTTGATATTACGACTTTTTATACCCAACATATGCCAAGTCCTGAAAGCGGCAGTGAGTCACATTTTGCACAAACTCCCCTGCAGTTTTCGATATATCACAAATATCCCAATTTCGAGGCCTGAGCCATATTTTTGAGCCAAATTCTGGCTCTCTGCACGTATTCGCAGTTTGATATTACGACTTTTTATACCCACTATATGCCAAGTACTGGACTCAGCAGTGAGTCACAATTTGCACAAACTCCCCTGCAGTTTTATAAATATCCCAAACATCCCAATTTCGAGGCCTGAGCCATATTTTGGACCCAAATTCTGGCTCTCTGCACGTATTCGCAGTTTGAAATTACGACTTTTTTATACACAACATATGCGAAGTACTGAAAGCGGCGTTTGGTCATATTTGTCCCAAACCTTCTTGCAGTTTTAAAAATATCCCAAACATCCCAATATCGAGGCCTGAGCCATATTTTGGAGCCAAATTCTGGCTCTCTTCACGTATTCGCAGTTTGATATTACGAATTTTATACCCAACATATACCAAGTACTGAAAGCGGCAGTGAGTCACATTTTGCACAAACTCCCTTCCAGTTTCAAAGTATCACAAATATCCCAATTTCGAGGCCTGAGCCATATTTTGGAGCCAAATTCTGGCTGCACATATTCGCAGTTTGAAATTGCGACTTTTTTATACCCAACATATGTCAAGCACTGAAAGCGGCGTTTGGTCATATTTGTCCCAAACTCCCCTGCAGTTTTCAAAATATCCCAAACTTCCCAATTTCGAGGCCTGAGTCGTATTTTGGAGCCAAATTCTGGCTCTCTGCACGTATTCGCAGTTTGATATTACGCCTTTTTATACCCAACATATGCCAAGTCCTGAAATCGGGAGTGAGTCACATTTAGAACAAACTCCCCTGCAGTTTTCGAAATATCCCAAATATCCCAATTTCGAGGCCTGAGCCATATTTTGGAGCCAAATTCTGGATCTCTGCATGTATTCGCAGTTTGATATTACAACTTTTTATACCCAACATATGCCAAGTACTGAAAGCAGCGTTTGGTCACATTTGTCCCAAACATCCTTGCAGTTTTCAAAATATCCCAAATATCCCAATTTCGAGGCCTGAGCCATATTTTGGAGCTAAATTCTGGCTATCTGCACGTATTCGCAGTTCGAAATTATGTCTTTTTATACCCAACATATGGCAAGTACTGAAAGCGGCGTTTGGTCAAATTTGTCCCAAACCCCCCGCAGTTTCAAAATATCCCAAATATCGAAATTTCGAGGCCTGAGCCATATTTTGGAACCAAATTGTGGCTCTCTGCATGTATTCGCAGTTTGATATTAAAACTTTTTTATACCCAACATATGCCAAGTACTGAAAGCGGCAGTGAGTCGCATTTTGCACACACTCCCCTGCAGTTTTCAAAATATCCTAAACATCCCAATTTCGAGGCCTGAGCAATATTTTGGAGCCAAATTCTGGGTCTCTGCACGTATTCGCAGTTTGAAATTACGACTTTTTTATACCCAACATTTGCGAAGGACTGAAAGCGGCAGTGAGTCACATTTTGCACAAACTCTCCTGTAGTTTCCAAAATATCCCAAATATCCCAATTTCGAGGTCTGAGCCATATTTTGTAACCAAATTCTGGCTCTCTGCACGTATTCGCAGTTAGAAATTACGTCTTTTTATACCCAACATATGCCAAGTACTGAAAGCGGCGTTTGGTCACATTTGTCCCAAACATCCCTGCAGTTTTCAAAATATCCGAAATATCCCAATATCGAGGCCTGACCCATATTTTGGAGCCGAATTCTGGCTTTTTGCACGTATTCGCAGTTTAATATTATGACTTTTTATACCCAACATATGCCAAGTACTGAAAGCGGCAGTGAGTCACATTTTGCACAGACTCCCCTGCAGTTTTCAAAATATCCCAAACATCCCAATTTCGAGGCCTGAGCCATATTTTGGAGCCAAATTCTGGCTCTATGCACGTATTCGAACTTTGATATTACGCCTTTTTATACCCATCATATGCCAAGTCCTGAAAGCGGCAGTGAGTCACATTTAGCCGAAACCTCCCTCCAGTTTTCAAAATATCCCAAACATCCCAATTTCATTACCTGAGCCATATTTTGGAGCCAAATTCTTGCTCTATGCACGTATTCACAGTTTGAAATTACGATTTTTATACCCAACATATGCCAAGTCCTGACAGCGGCAGTGAGTCACATTTTCCACAAACTCCCCTGCAGTTTTCGATATATCTCAAATATCCCAATTTCGAGGCCTGAGCCATATTTTTGAGCCAAATTCTGGCTCTCTGCACGTATTCGCAGTTTGAAATTACGACTTTTTTATACACAACATATGCGAAGTACTGAAAGCGGCGTTTGGTCATATTTGTCCCAAACTTTCCTGCAGTTTTAAAAATATGACAAACATCCCAATATCGAGGCCTGAGGCATATTTTGGAGCCAAATTCTGGCTCTCTGCACGTATTCGCAGTTTGAAATTGCGACTTTTTTATACCCAACATATGCCAAGTACTGAAAGCGGCAGTGAGTCACATTTTACCCAAACTGCCCTCCAGTTTATTAAATAACGCAAATATCCCAATTTCGAGGCCTGAGTCATATTTTGGAGCCAAATTCTGGCTATCTGCACATATTCGCAGTTCGAAATTGTGTTTTTTTACCCAACATATGCCAAGTACTGATAGCGGCGTTTGGTCACATTTGTCCCAAACCTCCCTCCAGTTTTCAAAATATCCCAAACATCCCCAATTTCAAGGCCTGAGCCATATTTTGGAGCCAAATTCTGGCTCTCTTCACGTATTCGCAGTTTGATATTTCGAATTTTATACCCAACATATGCCAAGTACTGAAAGTGGCAGTGAGTCACATTTAGCACAAACTCCCATCCAGTTTTCGAAATATCCGAAATATCCCAATTTCGAGGCCTGAGCCATATTTTGGAGCCAAATTATGGATCTCTGCACGTATTCACAGTTTGAAATAGCGACTTTTTTAAACCCAATATATGCCAAGTACTGAAAGCGGCAGTGAGTCACATTTTGCCAAAACTCCCGTCCAGTTTTCTCAATAGCGCAAATTTCCTAATTTCGAGGCCTGAGCCATATTTTGGAGCCAAATTCTATGTCTCTGCACGTATTCGCAGTTAGAAATTACATCTTTTTATACCCAACATATGCCAAGTACTGAAAGCGGCGTTTGGTCACATTTGTCTCAAACATCCCTGCAGTTTTCAAAATATCGCAAATATGCTCGTATTCGCACTTTGATATTACGCCTTTTTATACCCAACATATGCCAAGTCCTGAAAGCGGCAGTGAGTCACATTTAGCACAAACTCCCCTGCAGTTTTCGAAATATCCCGAATATCCCATTTTCGAGGCCTGAGCCATATTTTGGAGCCAAATTCTTGCTCTATGCACGTATTCGCAGTTTGATATTACGACTTTTTATACCCAACATATGCCAAGTCCTGAAAGCGGCAGTGAGTCACATTTTGCACAAACTCCCCTGCAGTTTTCGATATATCACAAATATCCCAATTTCGAGGCCTGAGCCATATTTTTGAGCCAAATTCTGGCTCTCTGCACGTATTCGCAGTTTGATATTACGACTTTTTATACCCACCATATGCCAAGTACTGGACTCAGCAGTGAGTCACAATTTGCACAAACTCCCCTGCAGTTTTATATATATCCCAAACATCCCAATTTCGAGGCCTGAGCCATATTTTGGACCCAAATTCTGGCTCTCTGCACGTATTCGCAGTTTGAAATTACGACTTTTTTATACACAACATATGCGAAGTACTGAAAGCGGCGTTTGGTCATATTTGTCCCAAACCTTCTTGCAGTTTTAAAAATATCCCAAACATCCCAATATCGAGGCCTGAGCCATATTTTGGTGCCAAATTCTGGCTCTCTTCACGTATTCGCAGTTTGATATTACGAATTTTATACCCAACATATACCAAGTACTGAAAGCGGCAGTGAGTCACATTTTGCACAAACTCCCTTCCAGTTTTCAAAGTATCACAAATATCCCAATTTCGAGGCCTGAGCCATATTTTGGAGCCAAATTCTGGCTGCACATATTCGCAGTTTGAAATTGCGACTTTTTTATACCCAACATATGTCAAGCACTGAAAGCGGCGTTTGGTCATATTTGTCCCAAACTCCCCTGCAGTTTTCAAAATATCCCAAACTTCCCAATTTCGAGGCCTGAGTCGTATTTTGGAGCCAAATTCTGGCTCTCTGCACGTATTCGCAGTTTGATATTACGCCTTTTTATACCCAACATATGCCAAGTCCTGAAATCGGGAGTGAGTCACATTTAGAACAAACTCCCCTGCAGTTTTCGAAATATCCCAAATATCCCAATTTCGAGGCCTGAGCCATATTTTGGAGCCAAATTCTGGATCTCTGCATGTATTCGCAGTTTGATATTACAACTTTTTATACCCAACATATGCCAAGTACTGAAAGCAGCGTTTGGTCACATTTGTCCCAAACATCCTTGCAGTTTTCAAAATATCCCAAATATCCCAATTTCGAGGCCTGAGCCATATTTTGGAGCTAAATTCTGGCTATCTGCACGTATTCGCAGTTCGAAATTATGTCTTTTTATACCCAACATATGGCAAGTACTGAAAGCGGCGTTTGGTCAAATTTGTCCCAAACCCCCCCGCAGTTTCAAAATATCCCAAATATCGAAATTTCGAGGCCTGAGCCATATTTTGGAACCAAATTGTGGCTCTCTGCATGTATTCGCAGTTTGATATTAAAACTTTTTATACCCAACATATGCCAAGTACTGAAAGCGGCAGTGAGTCGCATTTTGCACACACTCCCCTGCAGTTTTCAAAATATCCTAAACATCCCAATTCGAGGCCTGAGCAATATTTTGGAGCCAAATTCTGGGTCTCTGCACGTATTCGCAGTTTGAAATTACGACTTTTTTATACCCAACATTTGCGAAGGACTGAAAGCGGCAGTGAGTCACATTTTGCACAAACTCTCCTGTAGTTTCCAAAATATCCCAAATATCCCAATTTCGAGGTCTGAGCCATATTTTGTAGCCAAATTCTGGCTCTCTGCACGTATTCGCAGTTAGAAATTACGTCTTTTTATACCCAACATATGCCAAGTACTGAAAGCGGCGTTTGGTCACATTTGTCCCAAACATCCCTGCAGTTTTCAAAATATCCGAAATATCCCAATATCGAGGCCTGACCCATATTTTGGAGCCGAATTCTGGCTTTTTGCACGTATTCGCAGTTTAATATTATGACTTTTTATACCCAACATATGCCAAGTACTGAAAGCGGCAGTGAGTCACATTTTGCACAGACTCCCCTGCAGTTTTCAAAATATCCCAAACATCCCAATTTCGAGGCCTGAGCCATATTTTGGAGCCAAATTCTGGCTCTATGCACGTATTCGAACTTTGAAATTACGCCTTTTTATACCCATCATATGCCAAGTCCTGAAAGCGACAGTGAGTCACATTTACCGAAACCTCCCTCCAGTTTTCAAAATATCCCAAACATCCCAATTTCATTACCTGAGCCATATTTTGGAGCCAAATTCTTGCTCTATGCACGTATTCACAGTTTGATATTACGATTTTTATACCCAACATATGCCAAGTCCTGACAGCGGCAGTGAGTCACATTTTACCCAAACTGCCCTCCAGTTTATTAAATAACGCAAATATTCCAATTTCGAGGCCTGAGTCATATTTTGGAGCCAAATTCTGGCTATCTGCACATATTCGCAGTTCGAAATTGTGTTTTTTTACCCAACATATGCCAAGTACTGATAGCGGCGTTTGGTCACATTTGTCCCAAACCTCCCTCCAGTTTTCAAAATATCCCAAACATCCCCAATTTCAAGGCCTGAGCCATATTTTGGAGCCAAATTCTGGCTCTCTTCACGTATTCGCAGTTTGATATTTCGAATTTTATACCCAACATATGCCAAGTACTGAAAGCGGCAGTGAGTCACATTTTGCACAAACTCCCTTCCAATTTTCAAAGTATCACAAATATCCCAATTTCGAGGCCTGAGCCATATTTTGGAGCTAAATTCTGGCTCTCTGCACATATTCGCAGTTTGAAATTGCGACTTTTTTAAACCCAACATATGTCAAGCACCGAAAGCGGCGTTTGGTCATATTTGTCCCAAACCTCCCTGCAGTTTTCAAAATATCTCAAACATCCCAATTTCGAAGCCTGAGCCATAATATGGAGCCAAATTCTGTATCTCTGCACGTATTCGCCTTTTGAAATTGCGACTTTTTTATACCCAACATATGCCAAGTACTGAAAGCGGCAGTGAGTCACATTTTACCCAAACTGCCCTCCAGTTTATTAAATAACGCAAATATCCCAATTTCGAGGCCTGAGTCATATTTTGGAGCCAAATTCTGGCTATCTGCACATATTCGCAGTTCGAAATTGTGTTTTTTTACCCAACATATGCCAAGTACTGAAAGCGGCGTTTGGTCACATTTGTCCCAAACCTGCTCGCAGTTTTTAAAATATCCCAAACATCCCAATTTCGAGGCCTGAGCCATATTTTGGAGCCAAATTCTGGCTCTCTGCATGTATTCGCAGTTTGATATTAAAACTTTTTATACCCAACATATGCCAAGTACTGAAAGCGGCAGTGAGTCACATTTTGCCCAAACTCCCCTCCAGTTTTCAAAATAACGCAAATATCCCAATTTCGAGGCCTGAGCCATATTTTGGAGCCAAATTCTGGCTCTCTGCATGTATTCGCAGTTTGATATTACAACTTTTTATACCCAACATATGCCAAGTACTGAAAGCGGCAGTGAGTCGCATTTTGCACAAACTCCACTGCAGTTTTCAAAATATCCTAAACATCCCAATTTCGAGGCCTGAGCAATATTTTGGAGATAAATTCTGGCTCTCTGCACGTATTCGCAGTTTGAAATTGCGACTTTTTTATACCAACATATGCCAAGTACTGAAAGCAGCGTTTGGTCACATTTGTCCCAAACCTCCCTGCAGTTTTCAAAATATCTCAAACATCCCAATTTCGAGGCCTGAGCCATAATTTGGAGCCAAATTCTGGCTCTATGCATGTATTCGAAGTTTGATATTACGAATTTTTTACCCAACATATGCCAAGTTCTGAAAGTGGCAGTGAGTCACATTTAGCACAAACTCCCATCCAGTTTTCGAAATATCCGAAATATCCCAATTTCGAGGCCTGAGCCATATTTTGGAGCCAAATTATGGATCTCTGCACGTATTCACAGTTTGAAATAGCGACTTTTTTAAACCCAATATATGCCAAGTACTGAAAGCGGCAGTGAGTCACATTTTGCCAAAACTCCCCTCCAGTTTTCTCAATAAGGCAAATTTCCTAATTTCGAGGCCTGAGCCATATTTTGGAGCCAAATTCTATGTCTCTGCACGTATTCGCAGTTAGAAATTACATCTTTTTATACCCAACATATGCCAAGTACTGAAAGCGGCGTTTGGTCACATTTGTCTCAAACATCCCTGCAGTTTTCAAAATATCGCAAATATCCCAATTTCCAGGCCTGACCCATATTTTGGAGCCAAATTCTGGCTCTCTGCACGTATTCGCAGTTCGAAATTACGTCCTTTTATACCCAACATATGCCAATTTCTGAAAGCGGCGTTTGGTCACATTTGTCCCAAACCTCCCCACAGTTTTTAAAATACCACAAACATCCCAATTTCAAGGCCTGACCCATATTTTGGAGCCAAATTCTGGCTCTCTGCATGTATTCGCAGTTTGATATTACGACTTTTTATAACCAACATATGCCAAGTACTGAAAGTGGCGTTTGGTCACATTTGTCCCAAACCTCTCTCCAGTTATCAAAATATCCCAAACATCCCTATTTCAAGGCCTGAGCCATATTTTGGAGCCAAATTCTGGCTCTATGCACGTATTCGCAGTTTGATATTACGACTTTTTATACCCATCATATGCCAAGTCCTGAAAGCGGCACTGAGTCAAATTTTGCACAAACTCCCCTGCAGTTTTCAAAATATCCCAAACATCCCAATTTCGAGGCCTGAGTCATATTTTGTAGCCAAATTCTGGCTATCTGCACGTATTCGCAGTTTGATATTACGACTTTTATACCCAACATATGCCAAGTCCTGAAAGCGGCAGTGAGTCACATTTTGCACAAACTCCCCTGCAGTTTTAAAAATAACGCAAATATCCCAATTTCGAGGCCTGAGCCATATTTTGGAGCCAAATTCTGGCTCTCTGCACGTATTCGCAGTTAGAAATTACGTCTTTTTATACCCAACATATGCCAAGTACTGAAAGCGGCGTTTGGTCACATTTGTCCCAAACATCCTTGCAGTTTTCAAAATATCCCAAATATTCCAATTTCGAGGCCTGAGCCATATTGTGGAGCCAAATTCAGGTTATCTGCACGTATTCGCAGTTCGAAATTAGGTCTTTTTATACCCAACATATGCCATGTACTGAAAGCGGCATTTGGTCACATTTGTCCCAAACCCCCCTCCCCCGCAGTTTCAAAATATCCCAAACATCCCAATTTCGAGGCCTGAGACATATTTTGTAGCCAAATTCTGGCTCTCTGCATGTATTCGCAGTTTGATATTACGACTTTTTATAACCAACATATGCCAAGTACTGATAGCGGCGTTTGGTCACATTTGTCCCAAACCTCCCTCCAGTTTTCAAAATATCCCAACATCCCCAATTTCAAGGCCTGAGCCATATTTTGGAGCCAAATTCTGGCTCTATGCACGTATTCACAGTTTAATATTAAGACTTTTTATGCCCATCATCTGTCAAGTACTAAAAGCGGCGTTTGGTCATATTTGTCCCAAACTCCCCTGCGGTTTTCAAAATATCCCAAATATCCAAATTTCGAGGCCTGAGCCATTTTTTGGAGCCAAATTCTGGATCGCTGCACGTATTCGCAGTTTGAAATTGCGATTTTTTTAATACCCAACATATGCCAAGTACTGAAAGCAGCGTTTGGTCACATTTGCCCCAAATCTCCCTGCAGTTTTCAAAATATCTCAAACATCCCAATTTCAAAGCCTGAGCCATAATTTGGAGCCAAATTCTGGATCTCTGCCCGTATTCGCAGTTTGAAATTGCGACTTTTCTATACCCAACATATGCCAAATACTGAAAGCAGCGTTTGGTCACATTTGTCCCAAACCTCCCTGCAGTTTTCAAAATATCTCAAACATCCCAATTTTGAGGCCTGAGCCATATTTTGGAGCCAAATTCTGGCTCTATGCACGTATTCGCAGTTTGATATAATGATTTTTATACCCATCATATGCCAAGTCCTGAAAGCGGCACTGAGTCAAATTTTGCACAGACTCCCCTGCAGTTTTCAAAATATCCCAAACATCCCAATTTCGAGGCCTGAGTCTTATTTTGGAGCCAAATTCTGGCTCTGTGCACGTATTCGCAGTTTGAAATTACGACTTTTATACCCAACATATGCCAAGTCCTGAAAGCGGCAGTGAGTCACATTTTGCACAAACTCCCCTGCAATTTTCAAAATAACGCAAATATCCCAATTTCGAGGCCTGAGCCATATTCTGGCGCCAAATTCTGGCTCTCTGCACGTATTCACATTTCGAAATTACGTCTTTTTATACCCAACATATGCCATGTACTGAAAGCAGCGTTTGGTCACATTTGTCCCAAACCTCCCTGCAGTTTTCAAAATATCTCAAACATCCCAATTTCGAGGCCTGAGCCATATTTTGGAGCCAAATTCTGGCTCTCTGCACGTATTCGCAGTTAGAAATTAAATCTTTTTATACCCAACATATGCCAAGTACTGAAAGCGGCAGTGAGTCGCATTTTGCACACACTACCCTGCAGTTTTCAAAATATCCTAAACATCCCAATTTCGAGGCCTGAGCAATATTTTGGAGCCAAATTCTGGCTCTATGCTCGTATTCGCACTTTGATATTACGCCTTTTTATACCCAACATATGCCAAGTCCTGAAAGCGGCAGTGAGTCACATTTAGCACAAACTCCCCTGCAGTTTTCGAAATATCCCAAATATCCCATTTTCGAGGCCTGAGCCATATTTTGGAGCCAAATTCTTGGTCTATGCACGTATTCGCAGTTTGATATTACGACTTTTTATACCCAACATATGCCAAGTCCTGAAAGCGGCAGTGAGCCACATTTTGCACAAACTCCCCTGCAGTTTTCGATATATCCCAAATATCCCAATTTCGAGGCCTGAGCCATATTTTTGAGCCAAATTCTGGCTCTCTGCACGTATTCGCAGTTTGATATTACGACTTTTTATACCCACCATATGCCAAGTACTGGACTCAGCAGTGAGTCACAATTTGCACAAACTCCCCTGCAGTTTTATAAATATCCCAAACATCCCAATTTCGAGGCCTGAGCCATATTTTGGACCCAAATTCTGGCTCTCTGCACGTATTCGCAGTTTGAAATTACGACTTTTTTATACACAACATATGCGAAGTACTGAAAGCGGCGTTTGGTCATATTTGTCCCAAACCTTCTTGCAGTTTTAAAAATATCCCAAACATCCCAATATCGAGGCCTGAGCCATATTTTGGAGCCAAATTCTGGCTCTCTTCACGTATTCGCAGTTTGATATTACGAATTTTATACCCAACATATACCAAGTACTGAAAGCGGCAGTGAGTCACATTTTGCACAAACTCCCTTCCAGTTTTCAAAGTATCACAAATATCCCAATTTCGAGGCCTGAGCCATATTTTGGAGCCAAATTCTGGCTGCACATATTCGCAGTTTGAAATTCCGACTTTTTTATACCCAACATATGTCAAGCACTGAAAGTGGCGTTTGGTCATATTTGTCCCAAACTCCCCTGCAGTTTTCAAAATATCCCAAACTTCCCAATTTCGAGGCCTGAGTCGTATTTTGGAGCCAAATTCTGGCTCTCTGCACGTATTCGCAGTTTGATATTACGCCTTTTTATACCCAACATATGCCAAGTCCTGAAATCGGGAGTGAGTCACATTTAGAACAAACTCCCCTGCAGTTTTCGAAATATCCCAAATATCCCAATTTCGAGGCCTGAGCCATATTTTGGAGCCAAATTCTGGATCTCTGCATGTATTCGCAGTTTGATATTACAACTTTTTATACCCAACATATGCCAAGTACTGAAAGCAGCGTTTGGTCACATTTGTCCCAAACATCCTTGCAGTTTTCAAAATATCCCAAATATCCTAATTTCGAGGCCTGAGCCATATTTTGGAGCTAAATTCTGGCTATCTGCACGTATTCGCAGTTCGAAATTATGTCTTTTTATACCCAACATATGGCAAGTACTGAAAGCGGCGTTTGGTCAAATTTGTCCCAAACCCCCCCGCAGTTTCAAAATATCCCAAATATCGAAATTTCGAGGCCTGAGCCATATTTTGGAATCAAATTCTGGCTCTCTGCATGTATTCGCAGTTTGATATTAAAACTTTTTATACCCAACATATGCCAAGTACTGAAAGCGGCAGTGAGTCGCATTTTGCACACACTCCCCTGCAGTTTTCAAAATATCCTAAACATCCCAATTTCGAGGCCTGAGCAATATTTTGGAGCCAAATTCTGGGTCTCTGCACGTATTCGCAGTTTGAAATTACGACTTTTTATACCCAACATTTGCGAAGGACTGAAAGCGGCAGTGAGTCACATTTTGCACAAACTCTCCTGTAGTTTTCAAAATATCCCAAATATCCCAATTTCGAGGTCTGAGCCATATTTTGTAGCCAAATTCTGGCTCTCTGCACGTATTCGCAGTTAGAAATTACGTCTTTTTATACCCAACATATGCCAAGTACTGAAAGCGGCGTTTGGTCACATTTGTCCCAAACATCCCTGCAGTTTTCAAAATATCCGAAATATCCCAATATCGAGGCCTGACCCATATTTTGGAGCCGAATTCTGGCTTTTTGCACGTATTCGCAGTTTAATATTATGACTTTTTATACCCAACATATGCCAAGTACTGAAAGCGGCAGTGAGTCACATTTTGCACAGACTCCCCTGCAGTTTTCAAAATATCCCAAACATCCCAATTTCGAGGCCTGAAGCCATATTTTGGAGCCAAATTCTGGCTCTATGCACGTATTCGAACTTTGATATTACGCCTTTTTATACCCATCATATGCCAAGTCCTGAAAGCGGCAGTGAGTCACATTTAGCCGAAACCTCCCTCCAGTTTTCAAAATATCCCAAACATCCCAATTTCATGGCCTGAGCCATATTTTGGAGCCAAATTCTTGCTCTATGCACGTATTCACAGTTTGATATTACGATTTTTATACCCAACATATGCCAAGTCCTGAAAGCGGCAGTGAGTCACATTTTGCACAAACTCCCCTGCAGTTTTCGATATATCTCAAATATCCCAATTTCGAGGCCTGAGCCATATTTTTGAGCCAAATTCTGGCTCTCTGCACGTATTCGCAGTTTGAAATTACGACTTTTTTATACACAACATATGCGAAGTACTGAAAGCGGCGTTTGGTCATATTTGTCCCAAACTTTCCTGCAGTTTTAAAAATATGACAAACATCCCAATATCGAGGCCTGAGGCATATTTTGGAGCCAAATTCTGGCTTTCTGCACGTATTCGCAGTTTGAAATTGCGACTTTTTTATACCCAACATATGCCAAGTACTGAAAGCGGCAGTGAGTCACATTTTACCCAAACTGCCCTCCAGTTTATTAAATAACGCAAATATCCCAATTTCGAGGCCTGAGTCATATTTTGGAGCCAAATTCTGGCTATCTGCACATATTCGCAGTTCGAAATTGTGTTTTTTTACCCAACATATGCCAAGTACTGAAAGCGGCGTTTGGTCACATTTGTCCCAATCCTACCCGCAGTTTTTAAAATATCCCAAACATCCCAATTTCGAGGCCTGAGCCATATTTTGGAGCCAAATTCTGGCTCTCTGCATGTATTCGCATTGATATTAAAACTTTTTATACCCAACATATGCCAAGTACTGAAAGCGGCAGTGAGTCACATTTTGCCCAAACTCCCCTCCAGTTTTCAAAATAACGCAAATATCCCAATTTCGAGGCCTGAGCCATATTTTGGAGCCAAATTCTGGCTCTCTGCATGTATTCGCAGTTTGATATTACAACTTTTTATACCCAACATATGCCAAGTACTGAAAGCGGCAGTGAGTCGCATTTTGCACAAACTCCACTGCAGTTTTCAAAATATCCTAAACATCCCAATTTCGAGGCCTGAGCAATATTTTGGAGATAAATTCTGGCTCTCTGCACGTATTCGCAGTTTGAAATTGCGACTTTTTTATACCAACATATGCCAAGTACTGAAAGCAGCGTTTGGTCACATTTGTCCCAAACCTCCCTGCAGTTTTCAAAATATCTCAAACATCCCAATTTCGAGGCCTGAGCCATAATTTAGAGCCAAATTCTGTCTCTATGCATGTATTCGAAGTTTGATATTACGAATTTTTTACCCAACATATGCCAAGTTCTGAAAGTGGCAGTGAGTCACATTTAGCACAAACTCCCATCCAGTTTTCGAAATATCCGAAATATCCCAATTTCGAGGCCTGAGCCATATTTTGGAGCCAAATTATGGATCTCTGCACGTATTCACAGTTTGAAATAGCGACTTTTTTAAACCCAATATATGCCAAGTACTGAAAGCGGCAGTGAGTCACATTTTGCAAAAACTCCCCTCCAGTTTTCTCAATAACGCAAATTTCCTAATTTCGAGGCCTGAGCCATATTTTGGAGCCAAATTCTATGTCTCTGCACGTATTCGCAGTTAGAAATTACATCTTTTTATACCCAACATATGCCAAGTACTGAAAGCGGCGTTTGGTCACATTTGTCTCAAACATCCCTGCAGTTTTCAAAATATCGCAAATATCCCAATTTCCAGGCCTGAGCCATATTTTGGAGCCAAATTCTGGCTCTCTGCACGTATTCGCAGTTCGAAATTACGTCCTTTTATACCCAACATATGCCAAGTTCTGAAAGCGGCGTTTGGTCACATTTGTCCCAAACCTCCCCACAGTTTTTAAAATATCACAAACATCCCAATTTCAAGGCCTGACCCATATTTTGGAGCCAAATTCTGGCTCTCTGCATATATTCGCAGTTTGATATTACGACTTTTTATTACCAACATATGCCAAGTACTGAAAGTGGCGTTTGGTCACATTTGTCCCAAACCTCCCTCCAGTTATCAAAATATCCCAAACATCCCTATTTCAAGGCCTGAGCCATATTTTGGAGCCAAATTCTGGCTCTATGCACGTATTCGCAGTTTGATATTACGACTTTTTATACCCATCATATGCCAAGTCCTGAAAGCGGCACTGAGTCAAATTTTGCACAAACTCCCCTGCAGTTTTCAAAATATCCCAAACATCCCAATTTCGAGGCCTGAGTCATATTTTGTAGCCAAATTCTGGCTATCTGCACGTATTCGCAGTTTGATATTACGACTTTTATACCCAACATATGCCAAGTCCTGAAAGCGGCAGTGAGTCACATTTTGCACAAACTCCCCTGCAGTTTTCAAAATAACGCAAATATCTCAATTTCGAGGCCTGAGCCATATTTTGGAGCCAAATTCTGGCTCTCTGCACGTATTCGCAGTTAGAAATTACGTCTTTTTATACCCAACATATGCCAAGTACTGAAAGCGGCGTTTGGTCACATTTGTCCCAAACATCCTTGCAGTTTTCAAAATATCCCAAATATTCCAATTTCGAGGCCTGAGCCATATTTTGGAGCCAAATTCAGGTTATCTGCACGTATTCGCAGTTCGAAATTATGTCTTTTTATACCCAACATATGCCAAGTACTGAAAGCGGCATTTGGTCACATTTGTCCCAAACCCCCCTCCCCCGCAGTTTCAAAATATCCCAAACATCCCAATTTCGAGGCCTGAGTCATATTTTGTAGCCAAATTCTGGCTCTCTGCATGTATTCGCAGTTTGATATTACGACTTTTTATAACCAACATATGCCAAGTACTGATAGCGGCGTTTGGTCATATTTGACCCAAACATCCCTGCAGTTTTCAAAATATCCGAAATATCCCAATATCGAGGCCTGACCCATATTTTGGAGCCGAATTCTGGCTTTTTGCACGTATTCGCAGTTTAATATTATGACTTTTTATACCCAACATATGCCAAGTACTGAAAGCGGCAGTGAGTCACATTTTGCACAGACTCCCCTGCAGTTTTCAAAATATCCCAAACATCCCAATTTCGAGGCCTGAAGCCATATTTTGGAGCCAAATTCTGGCTCTATGCACGTATTCGAACTTTGATATTACGCCTTTTTATACCCATCATATGCCAAGTCCTGAAAGCGGCAGTGAGTCACATTTAGCCGAAACCTCCCTCCAGTTTTCAAAATATCCCAAACATCCCAATTTCATGGCCTGAGCCATATTTTGGAGCCAAATTCTTGCTCTATGCACGTATTCACAGTTTGATATTACGATTTTTATACCCAACATATGCCAAGTCCTGAAAGCGGCAGTGAGTCACATTTTGCACAAACTCCCCTGCAGTTTTCGATATATCTCAAATATCCCAATTTCGAGGCCTGAGCCATATTTTTGAGCCAAATTCTGGCTCTCTGCACGTATTCGCAGTTTGAAATTACGACTTTTTTATACACAACATATGCGAAGTACTGAAAGCGGCGTTTGGTCATATTTGTCCCAAACTTTCCTGCAGTTTTAAAAATATGACAAACATCCCAATATCGAGGCCTGAGGCATATTTTGGAGCCAAATTCTGGCTTTCTGCACGTATTCGCAGTTTGAAATTGCGACTTTTTTATACCCAACATATGCCAAGTACTGAAAGCGGCAGTGAGTCACATTTTACCCAAACTGCCCTCCAGTTTATTAAATAACGCAAATATCCCAATTTCGAGGCCTGAGTCATATTTTGGAGCCAAATTCTGGCTATCTGCACATATTCGCAGTTCGAAATTGTGTTTTTTTACCCAACATATGCCAAGTACTGAAAGCGGCGTTTGGTCACATTTGTCCCAAACCTACCCGCAGTTTTTAAAATATCCCAAACATCCCAATTTCGAGGCCTGAGCCATATTTTGGAGCCAAATTCTGGCTCTCTGCATGTATTCGCATTGATATTAAAACTTTTTATACCCAACATATGCCAAGTACTGAAAGCGGCAGTGAGTCACATTTTGCCCAAACTCCCCTCCAGTTTTCAAAATAACGCAAATATCCCAATTTCGAGGCCTGAGCCATATTTTGGAGCCAAATTCTGGCTCTCTGCATGTATTCGCAGTTTGATATTACAACTTTTTATACCCAACATATGCCAAGTACTGAAAGCGGCAGTGAGTCGCATTTTGCACAAACTCCACTGCAGTTTTCAAAATATCCTAAACATCCCAATTTCGAGGCCTGAGCAATATTTTGGAGATAAATTCTGGCTCTCTGCACGTATTCGCAGTTTGAAATTGCGACTTTTTTATACCAACATATGCCAAGTACTGAAAGCAGCGTTTGGTCACATTTGTCCCAAACCTCCCTGCAGTTTTCAAAATATCTCAAACATCCCAATTTCGAGGCCTGAGCCATAATTTAGAGCCAAATTCTGTCTCTATGCATGTATTCGAAGTTTGAT
Source organism: Procambarus clarkii (assembly GCF_040958095.1). Classification (NCBI taxonomy): domain Eukaryota; kingdom Metazoa; phylum Arthropoda; class Malacostraca; order Decapoda; family Cambaridae; genus Procambarus; species Procambarus clarkii. The sequence goes on from NW_027189457.1 coordinate 29,416, forward strand.
ATTACGAATTTTTTACCCAACATATGCCAAGTTCTGAAAGTGGCAGTGAGTCACATTTAGCACAAACTCCCATCCAGTTTTCGAAATATCCGAAATATCCCAATTTCGAGGCCTGAGCCATATTTTGGAGCCAAATTATGGATCTCTGCACGTATTCACAGTTTGAAATAGCGACTTTTTTAAACCCAATATATGCCAAGTACTGAAAGCGGCAGTGAGTCACATTTTGCAAAAACTCCCCTCCAGTTTTCTCAATAACGCAAATTTCCTAATTTCGAGGCCTGAGCCATATTTTGGAGCCAAATTCTATGTCTCTGCACGTATTCGCAGTTAGAAATTACATCTTTTTATACCCAACATATGCCAAGTACTGAAAGCGGCGTTTGGTCACATTTGTCTCAAACATCCCTGCAGTTTTCAAAATATCGCAAATATCCCAATTTCCAGGCCTGAGCCATATTTTGGAGCCAAATTCTGGCTCTCTGCACGTATTCGCAGTTAGAAATTACGTCTTTTTATACCCAACATATGCCAAGTACTGAAAGCGGCGTTTGGTCACATTTGTCCCAAACATCCTTGCAGTTTTCAAAATATCCCAAATATTCCAATTTCGAGGACTGAGCCATATTTTGGAGCCAAATTCAGGTTATCTGCACGTATTCGCAGTTCGAAATTATGTCTTTTTATACCCAACATATGCCAAGTACTGAAAGCGGCATTTGGTCACATTTGTCCCAAACCCCCCTCCCCCGCAGTTTCAAAATATCCCAAACATCCCAATTTCGAGGCCTGAGTCATATTTTGTAGCCAAATTCTGGCTCTCTGCATGTATTCGCAGTTTGATATTACGACTTTTTATAACCAACATATGCCAAGTACTGATAGCGGCGTTTGGTCATATTTGACCCAAACATCCCTGCAGTTTTCAAAATATCCGAAATATCCCAATATCGAGGCCTGACCCATATTTTGGAGCCGAATTCTGGCTTTTTGCACGTATTCGCAGTTTAATATTATGACTTTTTATACCCAACATATGCCAAGTACTGAAAGCGGCAGTGAGTCACATTTTGCACAGACTCCCCTGCAGTTTTCAAAATATCCCAAACATCCCAATTTCGAGGCCTGAAGCCATATTTTGGAGCCAAATTCTGGCTCTATGCACGTATTCGAACTTTGATATTACGCCTTTTTATACCCATCATATGCCAAGTCCTGAAAGCGGCAGTGAGTCACATTTAGCCGAAACCTCCCTCCAGTTTTCAAAAAATCCCAAACATCCCAATTTCATGGCCTGAGCCATATTTTGGAGCCAAATTCTTGCTCTATGCACGTATTCACAGTTTGATATTACGATTTTTATACCCAACATATGCCAAGTCCTGAAAGCGGCAGTGAGTCACATTTTGCACAAACTCCCCTGCAGTTTTCGATATATCTCAAATATCCCAATTTCGAGGCCTGAGCCATATTTTTGAGCCAAATTCTGGCTCTCTGCACGTATTCGCAGTTTGAAATTACGACTTTTTTATACACAACATATGCGAAGTACTGAAAGCGGCGTTTGGTCATATTTGTCCCAAACTTTCCTGCAGTTTTAAAAATATGACAAACATCCCAATATCGAGGCCTGAGGCATATTTTGGAGCCAAATTCTGGCTTTCTGCACGTATTCGCAGTTTGAAATTGCGACTTTTTTATACCCAACATATGCCAAGTACTGAAAGCGGCAGTGAGTCACATTTTACCCAAACTGCCCTCCAGTTTATTAAATAACGCAAATATCCCAATTTCGAGGCCTGAGTCATATTTTGGAGCCAAATTCTGGCTATCTGCACATATTCGCAGTTCGAAATTGTGTTTTTTTACCCAACATATGCCAAGTACTGAAAGCGGCGTTTGGTCACATTTGTCCCAAACCTACCCGCAGTTTTTAAAATATCCCAAACATCCCAATTTCGAGGCCTGAGCCATATTTTGGAGCCAAATTCTGGCTCTCTGCATGTATTCGCATTGATATTAAAACTTTTTATACCCAACATATGCCAAGTACTGAAAGCGGCAGTGAGTCACATTTTGCCCAAACTCCCCTCCAGTTTTCAAAATAACGCAAATATCCCAATTTCGAGGCCTGAGCCATATTTTGGAGCCAAATTCTGGCTCTCTGCATGTATTCGCAGTTTGATATTACAACTTTTTATACCCAACATATGCCAAGTACTGAAAGCGGCAGTGAGTCGCATTTTGCACAAACTCCACTGCAGTTTTCAAAATATCCTAAACATCCCAATTTCGAGGCCTGAGCAATATTTTGGAGATAAATTCTGGCTCTCTGCACGTATTCGCAGTTTGAAATTGCGACTTTTTTATACCAACATATGCCAAGTACTGAAAGCAGCGTTTGGTCACATTTGTCCCAAACCTCCCTGCAGTTTTCAAAATATCTCAAACATCCCAATTTCGAGGCCTGAGCCATAATTTAGAGCCAAATTCTGTCTCTATGCATGTATTCGAAGTTTGATATTACGAATTTTTTACCCAACATATGCCAAGTTCTGAAAGTGGCAGTGAGTCACATTTAGCACAAACTCCCATCCAGTTTTCGAAATATCCGAAATATCCCAATTTCGAGGCCTGAGCCATATTTTGGAGCCAAATTATGGATCTCTGCACGTATTCACAGTTTGAAATAGCGACTTTTTTAAACCCAATATATGCCAAGTACTGAAAGCGGCAGTGAGTCACATTTTGCAAAAACTCCCCTCCAGTTTTCTCAATAACGCAAATTTCCTAATTTCGAGGCCTGAGCCATATTTTGGAGCCAAATTCTATGTCTCTGCACGTATTCGCAGTTAGAAATTACATCTTTTTATACCCAACATATGCCAAGTACTGAAAGCGGCGTTTGGTCACATTTGTCTCAAACATCCCTGCAGTTTTCAAAATATCGCAAATATCCCAATTTCCAGGCCTGAGCCATATTTTGGAGCCAAATTCTGGCTCTCTGCACGTATTCGCAGTTCGAAATTACGTCCTTTTATACCCAACATATGCCAAGTTCTGAAAGCGGCGTTTGGTCACATTTGTCTCAAACATCCCTGCAGTTTTCAAAATATCGCAAATATCCCAATTTCCAGGCCTGAGCCATATTTTGGAGCCAAATTCTGGCTCTCTGCACGTATTCGCAGTTCGAAATTACGTCCTTTTATACCCAACATATGCCAAGTTCTGAAAGCGGCGTTTGGTCACATTTGTCCCAAACCTCCCCACAGTTTTTAAAATATCACAAACATCCCAATTTCAAGGCCTGACCCATATTTTGGAGCCAAATTCTGGCTCTCTGCATGTATTCGCAGTTTGATATTACGACTTTTTATTACCAACATATGCCAAGTACTGAAAGTGGCGTTTGGTCACATTTGTCCCAAACCTCCCTCCAGTTATCAAAATATCCCAAACATCCCTATTTCAAGGCCTGAGCCATATTTTGGAGCCAAATTCTGGCTCTATGCACGTATTCGCAGTTTGATATTACGACTTTTTATACCCATCATATGCCAAGTCCTGAAAGCGGCACTGAGTCAAATTTTGCACAAACTCCCCTGCAGTTTTCAAAATATCCCAAACATCCCAATTTCGAGGCCTGAGTCATATTTTGTAGCCAAATTCTGGCTATCTGCACGTATTCGCAGTTTGATATTACGACTTTTATACCCAACATATGCCAAGTCCTGAAAGCGGCAGTGAGTCACATTTTGCACAAACTCCCCTGCAGTTTTCAAAATAACGCAAATATCTCAATTTCGAGGCCTGAGCCATATTTTGGAGCCAAATTCTGGCTCTCTGCACGTATTCGCAGTTAGAAATTACGTCTTTTTATACCCAACATATGCCAAGTACTGAAAGCGGCGTTTGGTCACATTTGTCCCAAACATCCTTGCAGTTTTCAAAATATCCCAAATATTCCAATTTCGAGGCCTGAGCCATATTTTGGAGCCAAATTCAGGTTATCTGCACGTATTCGCAGTTCGAAATTATGTCTTTTTATACCCAACATATGCCAAGTACTGAAAGCGGCATTTGGTCACATTTGTCCCAAACCCCCCTCCCCCGCAGTTTCAAAATATCCCAAACATCCCAATTTCGAGGCCTGAGTCATATTTTGTAGCCAAATTCTGGCTCTCTGCATGTATTCGCAGTTTGATATTACGACTTTTTATAACCAACATATGCCAAGTACTGATAGCGGCGTTTGGTCATATTTGACCCAAACTCCTCTGCAGTTTTCAAAATATCCCAAACTTCCCAATTTCGAGGCCTGAGTCATATTTTGGAGCCAAATTCTGGCTCTCTGCACGTATTCGCAGTTTGAAATTACGACTTTTTATACCCAACATATGCCAAGTCCGGAAAGCGGCAGTGAGTCACATTTTGCACAAACTCCCCTGCAGTTTTCGAAATATCCCAAATATCCCAATTTCGTGGCCTGAGCCATATTTTGGAGCCAAATTCTGGATCGCTGCACGTATTCGCAGTTTGAAATTGCGATTTTTTTTATACCCAACATATGCCAAGTACTGAAAGCAGCGTTTGGTCACATTTGCCCCAAATCTCCCTGCAGTTTTCAAAATATCTCAAACATCCCAATTTCAAAGCCTGAGCCATAATTTGGAGCCAAATTCTGGATCTCTGCCCGTATTCGCAGTTTGAAATTGCGACTTTTCTATACCCAACATATGCCAAATACTGAAAGCAGCGTTTGGTCACATTTGTCCCAAACCTCCCTGCAGTTTTCAAAATATCTCAAATATCCCAATTTTGAGGCCTGAGCCATATTTTGGAGCCAAATTCTGGCTCTATGCACGTATTCCCAGTTTGATATAATGATTTTTATACCCATCATATGCCAAGTCCTGAAAGCGGCACTGAGTCAAATTTTGCACAAACTCCCCTGCAGTTTTCAAAATATCCCAAACATCCCAATTTCGAGGCCTGAGTCTTATTTTGGAGCCAAATTCTGGCTCTCTGCACGTATTCGCAGTTTGAAATTACGACTTTTATACCCAACATATGCCAAGTCCTGAAAGCGGCAGTGAGTCACATTTTGCACAAACTCCCCTGCAATTTTCAAAATAACGAAAATATCCCAATTTCGAGGCCTGAGCCATATTTTGGAGCCAAATTCTGGCTCTCTGCACGTATTCACATTTCGAAATTACGTCTTTTTACACCCAACATATGCCATGTACTGAAAGCAGCGTTTGGTCACATTTGTCCCAAACCTCCCTGCAGTTTTCAAAATATCTCAAACATCCCAATTTCGAGGCCTGAGCCATATTTTGGAGCCAAATTCTGGCTCTCTGCACGTATTCGCAGTTAGAAATTAAATCTTTTTATACCCAACATATGCCAAGTACTGAAAGCGGCAGTGAGTCGCATTTTGCACACACTAACCTGCAGTTTTCAAAATATCCTAAACATCCCAATTTCGAGGCCTGAGCAATATTTTGGAGCCAAATTCTGGCACTCTGCACGTATTCGCAGTTTGAAATTACGACTTTTTTATACCCAACATTTGCGAAGGACTGAAAGCGGCAGTGAGTCACATTTTGCACAAACTCCCCTGTAGTTTTTAAAATATCCCAAATATCCCAATTTCGAGGTCTGAGCCATATTTTGTAGCCAAATTCTGGCTCTCTGCACGTATTCGCAGTTAGAAATTACGTCTTTTTATACCCAACATATGCCGAGTACTGAAAGCTGCGTTTGGTCACATTTGTCCCAAACATCCCTGCAGTTTTCAAAATATCCCAAATATCTCAATTTCGAGGGCCTGAGTCATACTTGGGAACCAAATTCTGGCTCTCTGCACGTATTCGCAGTTCGAAATTACGTCTTTTTATACCCAACATATGCCAAGTACTGAAAGCGGCGTTTGGTCACATTTGTCCCATACATCCCTGCAGTTTTCAAAATATCCGAAATATCCGAATATCAAAGCCTGACCCATATTTTGGAGCCAAATTCTGGCTTTTTGCATGTATTCGCAGTTTGATATTATAACTTTTTATACCCAACATATGCCAAGTACTGAAAGCGGCAGTGAGTCACATTTTGCACAGACTCCCCCGCAGTTTTCAAAATATCCCAAACATCCCAATTTCGAGGCCTGAGCCATATTTTGGAGCCAAATTCTGGCTCTATGCACGTATTCGAACTTTGATATTACGCCTTTTTATACCCATCATATGCCAAGTCCTGAAAGCGGCAGTGAGTCACATTTAGCACAAACTCCCCTGCAGTTTTCGAAATATCCCAAATATCCCAATTTCGAGGCCTGAGCCATATTTTGGAGCCAAATTCTGGCTCTCTGCACGTATTCGCAGTTTTAAGTTACGATTTTTATTCCCAACATATGCCAAGTACTGAAAGCAGCGTTTGGTGACATTGGTCCCAAACCTCCCTCCAGTTTTCAAAATATCCCAAACATCCCAATTTCGAGGCCTGAGCCATATTTTGGAGCCAAATTCTTGCTCTATGCACGTATTCGCAGTTTGATATTACGATTTTTATACCCAACATATGCCAAGTCCTGAAAGCGGCAGTGAGTCACATTTTGCACAAACTCCCCTGCAGTTTTCGATATATCCCAAATATCCCAATTTCGAGGCCTGAGCCATATTTTTGAGCCAAATTCTGGCTCTCTGCACGTATTCGCAGTTTGAAATTACGACTTTTTTATACACAACATATGCGAAGTACTGAAAGTGGCGTTTGGTCATATTTGTCCCAAACCTTCCTGCAGTTTTAAAAATATGACAAACATCCCAATATCGAGGCCTGAGCCATATTTTGGAGCCAAATTCTGGCTCTCTTCACGTATTCGCAGTTTGAAATTGCGACTTTTTTTATACCCAACATATGCCAAGTACTGAAAGCGGCAGAGAGTCACATTTTACCCAAACTGCCCTCCTGTTTATAAAATAACGCAAATATCCCAATTTCGAGGCCTGAGCCATATTTTGGAGCCAAATTCTGGCTATCTGCACGTATTCGCAGTTCGAAATTATGTGTTTTTTTACCCAACATATGCCAAGTACTGAAAGCGGCGTTTGGTCACATTTGTCCCAAACCTCCCCGCAGTTTTTAAAATATCCCAAACATCCCAATTTCGAGGCCTGAGCCATATTTTGGAGCCAAATTCTGGCTCTCTGCATGTATTCGCAGTTTGATATTAAAACTTTTTATACCCAACATATGCCAAGTACTGAAAGCGGCAGTGAGTCACATTTTGCCCAAACTCCCCTCCAGTTTTCAAAATAACGCAAATATCCCAATTTCGAGGCCTGAGCCATATTTTGGAGCCAAATTCTGGCTCTCTGCATGTATTCGCAGTTTGATATTATAACTTTTTATACCCAACATATGCCAAGTACTGAAAGCGGCAGTGAGTCGCATTTTGCACAAACTCCACTGCAGTTTTCAAAATATCCTAAACATCCCAATTTCGAGGCCTGAGCAATATTTTGGAGATAAATTCTGGCTCTCTGCACGTATTCGCAGTTTGAAATTGCGACTTTTTTATACCAACATATGCCAAGTACTGAAAGCAGCGTTTGGTCACATTTGTCCCAAACCTCCCTGCAGTTTTCAAAATATCTAAAACATCCCAATTTCGAGGCCTGAGCCATAATTTGGAGCCAAATTCTGGCTCTCTGCACGTATTCGCAGTTTGAAATTACGCCTTTTTATACCCAACATATGCCAAGTCCGGAAAGCGGCAGTGAGTCACATTTTGCACAAACTCCCCTGCAGTTTTCGAAATATCCCAAATATCCCAATTTCGAGGCCTGAGCCATATTTTGGAGCCAAATTCTGGCTCTCTGCACGTATTCGCAGTTTTAAGTTACGATTTTTATTCCCAACATATGCCAAGTACTGAAAGCAGCGTTTGGTGACATTTGTCCCAAACCTCCCTCCAGTTTTCAAAATATCCTAAACATCCCAATTTCGAGGCCTGAGCAATATTTTGGAGCCAAATTCTGGCTCTATGCTCGTATTCGCACTTTGATATTACGCCTTTTTATACCCAACATATGCCAAGTCCTGAAAGCGGCAGTGAGTCACATTTAGCACAAACTCCCCTGCAGTTTTCGAAATATCCCAAATATCCCATTTTCGAGGCCTGAGCCATATTTTGGAGCCAAATTCTTGGTCTATGCACGTATTCGCAGTTTGATATTACGACTTTTTATACCCAACATATGCCAAGTCCTGAAAGCGGCAGTGAGCCACATTTTGCACAAACTCCCCTGCAGTTTTCGATATATCCCAAATATCCCAATTTCGAGGCCTGAGCCATATTTTTGAGCCAAATTCTGGCTCTCTGCACGTATTCGCAGTTTGAAATTACGACTTTTTTATACACAACATATGCGAAGTACTGAAAGTGGCGTTTGGTCATATTTGTCCCAAACCTTCCTGCAGTTTTAAAAATATGACAAACATCCCAATATCGAGGCCTGAGCCATATTTTGGAGCCAAATTCTGGCTCTCTTCACGTATTCGCAGTTTGAAATTGCGACTTTTTTTATACCCAACATATGCCAAGTACTGAAAGCGGCAGAGAGTCACATTTTACCCAAACTGCCCTCCTGTTTATAAAATAACGCAAATATCCCAATTTCGAGGCCTGAGCCATATTTTGGAGCCAAATTCTGGCTATCTGCACGTATTCGCAGTTCGAAATTATGTGTTTTTTTACCCAACATATGCCAAGTACTGAAAGCGGCGTTTGGTCACATTTGTCCCAAACCTCCCCGCAGTTTTTAAAATATCCCAAACATCCCAATTTCGAGGCCTGAGCCATATTTTGGAGCCAAATTCTGGCTCTCTGCATGTATTCGCAGTTTGATATTAAAACTTTTTATACCCAACATATGCCAAGTACTGAAAGCGGCAGTGAGTCACATTTTGCCCAAACTCCCCTCCAGTTTTCAAAATAACGCAAATATCCCAATTTCGAGGCCTGAGCCATATTTTGGAGCCAAATTCTGGCTCTCTGCATGTATTCGCAGTTTGATATTATAACTTTTTATACCCAACATATGCCAAGTACTGAAAGCGGCAGTGAGTCGCATTTTGCACAAACTCCACTGCAGTTTTCAAAATATCCTAAACATCCCAATTTCGAGGCCTGAGCAATATTTTGGAGATAAATTCTGGCTCTCTGCACGTATTCGCAGTTTGAAATTGCGACTTTTTTATACCAACATATGCCAAGTACTGAAAGCAGCGTTTGGTCACATTTGTCCCAAACCTCCCTGCAGTTTTCAAAATATCTCAAACATCCCAATTTCGAGGCCTGAGCCATAATTTGGAGCCAAATTCTGGCTCTCTGCACGTATTCGCAGTTTGAAATTACGCCTTTTTATACCCAACATATGCCAAGTCCGGAAAGCGGCAGTGAGTCACATTTTGCACAAACTCCCCTGCAGTTTTCGAAATATCCCAAATATCCCAATTTCGAGGCCTGAGCCATATTTTGGAGCCAAATTCTGGCTCTCTGCACGTATTCGCAGTTTTAAGTTACGATTTTTATTCCCAACATATGCCAAGTACTGAAAGCAGCGTTTGGTGACATTTGTCCCAAACCTCCCTCCAGTTTTCAAAATATCCTAAACATCCCAATTTCGAGGCCTGAGCAATATTTTGGAGCCAAATTCTGGCTCTATGCTCGTATTCGCACTTTGATATTACGCCTTTTTATACCCAACATATGCCAAGTCCTGAAAGCGGCAGTGAGTCACATTTAGCACAAACTCCCCTGCAGTTTTCGAAATATCCCAAATATCCCATTTTCGAGGCCTGAGCCATATTTTGGAGCCAAATTCTTGGTCTATGCACGTATTCGCAGTTTGATATTACGACTTTTTATACCCAACATATGCCAAGTCCTGAAAGCGGCAGTGAGCCACATTTTGCACAAACTCCCCTGCAGTTTTCGATATATCCCAAATATCCCAATTTCGAGGCCTGAGCCATATTTTTGAGCCAAATTCTGGCTCTCTGCACGTATTCGCAGTTTGATATTACGACTTTTTATACCCACCATATGCCAAGTACTGGACTCAGCAGTGAGTCACAATTTGCACAAACTCCCCTGCAGTTTTATAAATATCCCAAACATCCCAATTTCGAGGCCTGAGCCATATTTTGGACCCAAATTCTGGCTCTCTGCACGTATTCGCAGTTTGAAATTACGACTTTTTTATACACAACATATGCGAAGTACTGAAAGCGGCGTTTGGTCATATTTGTCCCAAACCTTCTTGCAGTTTTAAAAATATCCCAAACATCCCAATATCGAGGCCTGAGCCATATTTTGGAGCCAAATTCTGGCTCTCTTCACGTATTCGCAGTTTGATATTACGAATTTTATACCCAACATATACCAAGTACTGAAAGCGGCAGTGAGTCACATTTTGCACAAACTCCCTTCCAGTTTTCAATGTATCACAAATATCCCAATTTCGAGGCCTGAGCCATATTTTGGAGCCAAATTCTGGCTGCACATATTCGCAGTTTGAAATTCCGACTTTTTTATACCCAACATATGTCAAGCACTGAAAGTGGCGTTTGGTCATATTTGTCCCAAACTCCCCTGCAGTTTTCAAAATATCCCAAACTTCCCAATTTCGAGGCCTGAGTCGTATTTTGGAGCCAAATTCTGGCTCTCTGCACGTATTCGCAGTTTGATATTACGCCTTTTTATACCCAACATATGCCAAGTCCTGAAATCGGGAGTGAGTCACATTTAGAACAAACTCCCCTGCAGTTTTCGAAATATCCCAAATATCCCAATTTCGAGGCCTGAGCCATATTTTGGAGCCAAATTCTGGATCTCTGCATGTATTCGCAGTTTGATATTACAACTTTTTATACCCAACATATGCCAAGTACTGAAAGCAGCGTTTGGTCACATTTGTCCCAAACATCCTTGCAGTTTTCAAAATATCCCAAATATCCCAATTTCGAGGCCTGAGCCATATTTTGGAGCTAAATTCTGGCTATCTGCACGTATTCGCAGTTCGAAATTATGTCTTTTTATACCCAACATATGGCAAGTACTGAAAGCGGCGTTTGGTCAAATTTGTCCCAAACCCCCCCCCCCGCAGTTTCAAAATATCCCAAATATCGAAATTTCGAGGCCTGAGCCATATTTTGGAATCAAATTCTGGCTCTCTGCATGTATTCGCAGTTTGATATTAAAACTTTTTATACCCAACATATGCCAAGTACTGAAAGCGGCAGTGAGTCGCATTTTGCACACACTCCCCTGCAGTTTTCAAAATATCCTAAACATCCCAATTTCGAGGCCTGAGCAATATTTTGGAGCCAAATTCTGGGTCTCTGCACGTATTCGCAGTTTGAAATTACGACTTTTTTATACCCAACATTTGCGAAGGACTGAAAGCGGCGGTGAGTCACATTTTGCACAAACTCTCCTGTAGTTTCCAAAATATCCCAAATATCCCAATTTCGAGGTCTGAGCCATATTTTGTAGCCAAATTCTGGCTCTCTGCACGTATTCGCAGTTAGAAATTACGTCTTTTTATACCCAACATATGCCAAGTACTGAAAGCGGCGTTTGGTCACATTTGTCCCAAACATCCCTGCAGTTTTCAAAATATCCGAAATATCCCAATATCGAGGCCTGACCCATATTTTGGAGCCGAATTCTGGCTTTTTGCACGTATTCGCAGTTTAATATTATGACTTTTTATACCCAACATATGCCAAGTACTGAAAGCGGCAGTGAGTCACATTTTGCACAGACTCCCCTGCAGTTTTCAAAATATCCCAAACATCCCAATTTCGAGGCCTGAAGCCATATTTTGGAGCCAAATTCTGGCTCTATGCACGTATTCGAACTTTGATATTACGCCTTTTTATACCCATCATATGCCAAGTCCTGAAAGCGGCAGTGAGTCACATTTAGCCGAAACCTCCCTCCAGTTTTCAAAATATCCCAAACATCCCAATTTCATGGCCTGAGCCATATTTTGGAGCCAAATTCTTGCTCTATGCACGTATTCACAGTTTGATATTACGATTTTTATACCCAACATATGCCAAGTCCTGAAAGCGGCAGTGAGTCACATTTTGCACAAACTCCCCTGCAGTTTTCGATATATCTCAAATATCCCAATTTCGAGGCCTGAGCCATATTTTTGAGCCAAATTCTGGCTCTCTGCACGTATTCGCAGTTTGAAATTACGACTTTTTTATACACAACATATGCGAAGTACTGAAAGCGGCGTTTGGTCATATTTGTCCCAAACTTTCCTGCAGTTTTAAAAATATGACAAACATCCCAATATCGAGGCCTGAGGCATATTTTGGAGCCAAATTCTGGCTTTCTGCACGTATTCGCAGTTTGAAATTGCGACTTTTTTATACCCAACATATGCCAAGTACTGAAAGCGGCAGTGAGTCACATTTTACCCAAACTGCCCTCCAGTTTATTAAATAACGCAAATATCCCAATTTCGAGGCCTGAGTCATATTTTGGAGCCAAATTCTGGCTATCTGCACATATTCGCAGTTCGAAATTGTGTTTTTTTACCCAACATATGCCAAGTACTGAAAGCGGCGTTTGGTCACATTTGTCCCAAACCTACCCGCAGTTTTTAAAATATCCCAAACATCCCAATTTCGAGGCCTGAGCCATATTTTGGAGCCAAATTCTGGCTCTCTGCATGTATTCGCATTGATATTAAAACTTTTTATACCCAACATATGCCAAGTACTGAAAGCGGCAGTGAGTCACATTTTGCCCAAACTCCCCTCCAGTTTTCAAAATAACGCAAATATCCCAATTTCGAGGCCTGAGCCATATTTTGGAGCCAAATTCTGGCTCTCTGCATGTATTCGCAGTTTGATATTACAACTTTTTATACCCAACATATGCCAAGTACTGAAAGCGGCAGTGAGTCGCATTTTGCACAAACTCCACTGCAGTTTTCAAAATATCCTAAACATCCCAATTTCGAGGCCTGAGCAATATTTTGGAGATAAATTCTGGCTCTCTGCACGTATTCGCAGTTTGAAATTGCGACTTTTTTATACCAACATATGCCAAGTACTGAAAGCAGCGTTTGGTCACATTTGTCCCAAACCTCCCTGCAGTTTTCAAAATATCTCAAACATCCCAATTTCGAGGCCTGAGCCATAATTTAGAGCCAAATTCTGTCTCTATGCATGTATTCGAAGTTTGATATTACGAATTTTTTAAACCCAATATATGCCAAGTACTGAAAGCGGCAGTGAGTCACATTTTGCAAAAACTCCCCTCCAGTTTTCTCAATAACGCAAATTTCCTAATTTCGAGGCCTGAGCCATATTTTGGAGCCAAATTCTATGTCTCTGCACGTATTCGCAGTTAGAAATTACATCTTTTTATACCCAACATATGCCAAGTACTGAAAGCGGCGTTTGGTCACATTTGTCTCAAACATCCCTGCAGTTTTCAAAATATCGCAAATATCCCAATTTCCAGGCCTGAGCCATATTTTGGAGCCAAATTCTGGCTCTCTGCACGTATTCGCAGTTCGAAATTACGTCCTTTTATACCCAACATATGCCAAGTTCTGAAAGCGGCGTTTGGTCACATTTGTCCCAAACCTCCCCACAGTTTTTAAAATATCACAAACATCCCAATTTCAAGGCCTGACCCATATTTTGGAGCCAAATTCTGGCTCTGTGCATGTATTCGCAGTTTGATATTACGACTTTTTATTACCAACATATGCCAAGTACTGAAAGTGGCGTTTGGTCACATTTGTCCCAAACCTCCCTCCAGTTATCAAAATATCCCAAACATCCCTATTTCAAGGCCTGAGCCATATTTTGGAGCCAAATTCTGGCTCTATGCACGTATTCGCAGTTTGATATTACGACTTTTTATACCCATCATATGCCAAGTCCTGAAAGCGGCACTGAGTCAAATTTTGCACAAACTCCCCTGCAGTTTTCAAAATATCCCAAACATCCCAATTTCGAGGCCTGAGTCATATTTTGTAGCCAAATTCTGGCTATCTGCACGTATTCGCAGTTTGATATTACGACTTTTATACCCAACATATGCCAAGTCCTAAAAGCGGCAGTGAGTCACATTTTGCACAAACTCCCCTGCAGTTTTCAAAATAACGCAAATATCTCAATTTCGAGGCCTGAGCCATATTTTGGAGCCAAATTCTGGCTCTCTGCACGTATTCGCAGTTAGAAATTACGTCTTTTTATACCCAACATATGCCAAGTACTGAAAGCGGCGTTTGGTCACATTTGTCCCAAACATCCTTGCAGTTTTCAAAATATCCCAAATATTCCAATTTCGAGGCCTGAGCCATATTTTGGAGCCAAATTCAGGTTATCTGCACGTATTCGCAGTTCGAAATTATGTCTTTTTATACCCAACATATGCCAAGTACTGAAAGCGGCATTTGGTCACATTTGTCCCAAACCCCCCTCCCCCGCAGTTTCAAAATATCCCAAACATCCCAATTTCGAGGCCTGAGTCATATTTTGTAGCCAAATTCTGGCTCTCTGCATGTATTCGCAGTTTGATATTACGACTTTTTATAACCAACATATGCCAAGTACTGATAGCGGCGTTTGGTCATATTTGACCCAAACTCCTCTGCAGTTTTCAAAATATCCCAAACTTCCCAATTTCGAGGCCTGAGTCATATTTTGGAGCCAAATTCTGGCTCTCTGCACGTATTCGCAGTTTGAAATTACGACTTTTTATACCCAACATATGCCAAGTCCGGAAAGCGGCAGTGAGTCACATTTTGCACAAACTCCCCTGCAGTTTTCGAAATATCCCAAATATCCCAATTTCGAGGCCTGAGCCATATTTTGGAGCCAAATTCTGGATCGCTGCACGTATTCGCAGTTTGAAATTGCGATTTTTTTTATACCCAACATATGCCAAGTACTGAAAGCAGCGTTTGGTCACATTTGCCCCAAATCTCCCTGCAGTTTTCAAAATATCTCAAACATCCCAATTTCAAAGCCTGAGCCATAATTTGGAGCCAAATTCTGGATCTCTGCCCGTATTCGCAGTTTGAAATTGCGACTTTTCTATACCCAACATATGCCAAATACTGAAAGCAGCGTTTGGTCACATTTGTCCCAAACCTCCCTGCAGTTTTCAAAATATCTCAAATATCCCAATTTTGAGGCCTGAGCCATATTTTGGAGCCAAATTCTGGCTCTATGCACGTATTCCCAGTTTGATATAATGATTTTTATACCCATCATATGCCAAGTCCTGAAAGCGGCACTGAGTCAAATTTTGCACAAACTCCCCTGCAGTTTTCAAAATATCCCAAACATCCCAATTTCGAGGCCTGAGTCTTATTTTGGAGCCAAATTCTGGCTCTCTGCACGTATTCGCAGTTTGAAATTACGACTTTTATACCCAACATATGCCAAGTCCTGAAAGCGGCAGTGAGTCACATTTTGCACAAACTCCCCTGCAATTTTCAAAATAACGAAAATATCCCAATTTCGAGGCCTGAGCCATATTTTGGAACCAAATTCTGGCTCTCTGCACGTATTCACATTTCGAAATTACGTCTTTTTACACCCAACATATGCCATGTACTGAAAGCAGCGTTTGGTCACATTTGTCCCAAACCTCCCTGCAGTTTTCAAAATATCTCAAACATCCCAATTTCGAGGCCTGAGCCATATTTTGGAGCCAAATTCTGGCTCTCTGCACGTATTCGCAGTTAGAAATTAAATCTTTTTATACCCAACATATGCCAAGTACTGAAAGCGGCAGTGAGTCGCATTTTGCACACACTAACCTGCAGTTTTCAAAATATCCTAAACATCCCAATTTCGAGGCCTGAGCAATATTTTGGAGCCAAATTCTGGCACTCTGCACGTATTCGCAGTTTGAAATTACGACTTTTTTATACCCAACATTTGCGAAGGACTGAAAGCGGCAGTGAGTCACATTTTGCACAAACTCCCCTGTAGTTTTTAAAATATCCCAAATATCCCAATTTCGAGGTCTGAGCCATATTTTGTAGCCAAATTCTGGCTCTCTGCACGTATTCGCAGTTAGAAATTACGTCTATTTATACCCAACATATGCCGAGTACTGAAAGCTGCGTTTGGTCACATTTGTCCCAAACATCCCTGCAGTTTTCAAAATATCCCAAATATCTCAATTTCGAGGGCCTGAGTCATACTTGGGAACCAAATTCTGGCTCTCTGCACGTATTCGCAGTTCGAAATTACGTCTTTTTATACCCAACATATGCCAAGTACTGAAAGCGGCGTTTGGTCACATTTGTCCCAAACATCCCTGCAGTTTTCAAAATATCCGAAATATCCGAATATCGAAGCCTGACCCATATTTTGGAGCCAAATTCTGGCTTTTTGCACGTATTCGCAGTTTAATATTACGACTTTTTATACCCAACATATGCCAAGTACTGAAAGCGGCAGTGAGTCACATTTTGCACAGACTCCCCCGCAGTTTTCAAAATATCCCAAACATCCCAATTTCGAGGCCTGAGCCATATTTTGGAGCCAAATTCTGGCTCTATGCACGTATTCGAACTTTGATATTACGCCTTTTTATACCCATCATATGCCAAGTCCTGAAAGCGGCAGTGAGTCACATTTAGCACAAACTCCCCTGCAGTTTTCGAAATATCCCAAATATCCCAATTTCGAGGCCTGAGCCATATTTTGGAGCCAAATTCTGGCTCTCTGCACGTATTCGCAGTTTTAAGTTACGATTTTTATTCCCAACATATGCCAAGTACTGAAAGCAGCGTTTGGTGACATTTGTCCCAAACCTCCCTCCAGTTTTCAAAATATCCCAAACATCCCAATTTCGAGGCCTGAGCCATATTTTGGAGCCAAATTCTTGCTCTATGCACGTATTCGCAGTTTGATATTACGATTTTTATACCCAACATATGCCAAGTCCTGAAAGCGGCAGTGAGTCACATTTTGCACAAACTCCCCTGCAGTTTTCGATATATCCCAAATATCCCAATTTCGAGGCCTGAGCCATATTTTTGAGCCAAATTCTGGCTCTCTGCACGTATTCGCAGTTTGAAATTACGACTTTTTTATACACAACATATGCGAAGTACTGAAAGTGGCGTTTGGTCATATTTGTCCCAAATCTTCCTGCAGTTTTAAAAATATGACAAACATCCCAATATCGAGGCCTGAGCCATATTTTGGAGCCAAATTCTGGCTCTCTTCACGTATTCGCAGTTTGAAATTGCGACTTTTTTTATACCCAACATATGCCAAGTACTGAAAGCGGCAGAGAGTCACATTTTACCCAAACTGCCCTCCAGTTTATAAAATAACGCAAATATCCCAATTTCGAGGCCTGAGCCATATTTTGGAGCCAAATTCTGGCTATCTGCACGTATTCGCAGTTCGAAATTATGTGTTTTTTTACCCAACATATGCCAAGTACTGAAAGCGGCGTTTGGTCACATTTGTCCCAAACCTCCCCGCAGTTTTTAAAATATCCCAAACATCCCAATTTCGAGGCCTGAGCCATATTTTGGAGCCAAATTCTGGCTCTCTGCATGTATTCGCAGTTTGATATTAAAACTTTTTATACCCAACATATGCCAAGTACTGAAAGCGGCAGTGAGTCACATTTTGCCCAAACTCCCCTCCAGTTTTCAAAATAACGCAAATATCCCAATTTCGAGGCCTGAGCCATATTTTGGAGCCAAATTCTGGCTCTCTGCATGTATTCGCAGTTTGATATTATAACTTTTTATACCCAACATATGCCAAGTACTGAAAGCGGCAGTGAGTCGCATTTTGCACAAACTCCACTGCAGTTTTCAAAATATCCTAAACATCCCAATTTCGAGGCCTGAGCAATATTTTGGAGATAAATTCTGGCTCTCTGCACGTATTCGCAGTTTGAAATTGCGACTTTTTTATACCAACATATGCCAAGTACTGAAAGCAGCGTTTGGTCACATTTGTCCCAAACCTCCCTGCAGTTTTCAAAATATCTCAAACATCCCAATTTCGAGGCCTGAGCCATAATTTGGAGCCAAATTCTGGCTCTCTGCACGTATTCGCAGTTTGAAATTACGCCTTTTTATACCCAACATATGCCAAGTCCGGAAAGCGGCAGTGAGTCACATTTTGCACAAACTCCCCTGCAGTTTTCGAAATATCCCAAATATCCCAATTTCGAGGCCTGAGCCATATTTTGGAGCCAAATTCTGGCTCTCTGCACGTATTCGCAGTTTTAAGTTACGATTTTTATTCCCAACATATGCCAAGTACTGAAAGCAGCGTTTGGTGACATTTGTCCCAAACCTCCCTCCAGTTTTCAAAATATCCCAAACATCCCAATTTCGAGGCCTGAGCCATATTTTGGAGCCAAATTCTTGCTCTATGCACGTATTCGCAGTTTGATATTACGATTTTTATACCCAACATATGCCAAGTCCTGAAAGCGGCAGTGAGTCACATTTTGCACAAACTCCCCTGCAGTTTTCGATATATCCTAAATATCCCAATTTCGAGGCCTGAGCCATATTTTTGAGCCAAATTCTGGCTCTCTGCACGTATTCGCAGTTTGAAATTACGACTTTTTTATACACAACATATGCGAGGTACTGAAAGCGGCGTTTGGTCATATTTGTCCCAAACCTTCCTGCAGTTTTATAAATATGACAAACATCCCAATATCGAGGCCTGAGCCATATTTTGGAGCCAAATTCTGGCTCTCTTCACGTATTCGCAGTTTGATATTACGAATTTTATACCCAACATATGCCAAGTACTGAAAGCGGCAGTGAGTCACATTTTGCACAAACTTCCTTCCAGTTTTCAAAGTATCACAAATATCCCAATTTCGAGGCCTGAGCCATATTTTGGAGCCAAATTCTGGCTCTCTGCACGTATTCGCAGTTTTAAGTTACGATTTTTATTCCCAACATATGCCAAGTACTGAAAGCAGCGTTTGGTGACATTTGTCCCAAACCTCCCTGCAGTTTTCAAAATATCCCAAATATCCCAATTTCGAGGCCTGACCCATATTTTGGAGCCAAATTCTGGCTCTCTGCACGTATTCGCGGTTTGAAATTACGAATTTTCTATACCCAACATATGCGAAGGACTTAAAGCGGCATTTGGTCACATTTGTCCCAAACCTCCCTGCAGTTTTCAAAATATCCAAAATATCCCAATATCGAGGTCTGACCCATATTTTGGAGCCAAATTCTGGTTCTTTGCCCGTATTCGCAGTTTAATATTTCGACTTTTTATACCCAACATATGCCAAGTACTGAAAGTGGCAGTGAGTCAAATTTTGCACAAACTCCTCTGCATTTTTCAAAATATCCCAAACATCCCAATTTCGAGGCCTGAGCCATATTTTGGAGCCAAATTCTGGCTCTCTTCACGTATTCGCAGTTTGATATTACGAATTTTATACCCAACATATGCCAAGTACTGAAAGCGGCAGTGAGTCATATTTTGCTCAAACTCACTTCCAGTTTTCAAAGTATCCCAAATATCCCAATTTCGACGCCTGAGCCATATTTTGGAGCCAAATTCTGGCTCTCTGCACATATTTGCAGTTCGAAATTACGTCTTTTTTTAAGCAACATATTCCAAGTACTGAAAGCGGCGTTTGGTCACATTTGTCCCGAACATCCCTGCAGTTTTCAAAATATCCCAAATATCTCAATTTCGAGGCCTGAGCCATATTTTGGAGCCAAATTCTGGCTCTCTGCCTGTATTCGCAGTTTGATATTACGACTTTTTATTCCCAACATATGCTAAGTACTGAAAGCAGCAGTGAGTCACATTTTGCACAAACTCCCCTGTAGTTTTCAAAATATCCTAAACATCCCAATTTCGAGGCCTGAGCAATATTTTGGAGCCAAATTCTGGCGCTCTGCACGTATTCGCAGTTTGAAATTACGACTTTTTTATACCCAACATATGCGAAGGACTGAAAGCGGCATTTGGTCACATTTGTCCCAAACCTCCCTGCAGTTTTCAAAATATCCAAAACATCCCAATTTCGAGGCCTGAGCAATATTTTGGAGCCAAATTCTGGCGCTCTGCACGTATTCGCAGTTTGAAATTACGACTTTTTTATACCCAACATATGCGAAGGACTGAAAGCGGCATTTGGTCACATTTGTCCCAAACCTCCCTGCAGTTTTCAAAATATCCAAAATATCCCAATTTCGAGGCCTGAGCAATATTTTGGAGCCAAATTCTGGCTCTCTGCACGTATTCGCAGTTTGAAATTACGACTTTTTTATACCCAACATATGCGAAGGACTGAAAGCGGCGTTTGGTCACTTATGTCCCAAACCTCCCTGCAGTTTTCAAAATATCCCAAATAACCCAATATCGAGGCCTGACCCATATTTTGGAGCCAAATTCTGGCTCTATGCACGTATTCGCAGTTTGATATTACGCCTTTTTATACCCAACATATGCGAAGGACTGAAAGCGGCGTTTGGTCACATTTGTCCCAAACCTCCCTCCAGTTTTCAAAATATCCCAAACATCCCAATTTCTAGGCCTGAGCCATTTTTGGACACAAATTCTTGCTCTATGCACGTATTCGCAGTTTGATATTACGACTTTTTATACCCAACATATGCCAAGTCCTGAAAGCAGCAGTGAGTCACATTTTGCACAAACTCCCCTGCAGTTTTCGAAATATCCCAAATATCCAAATTTCGAGGCCTGAGACATATTTTTGAGCGAAATTCTGGCTCTCTGCACGTATTCGCAGTTTGATATTACGACTTTTTATACCGAACATATGCAAAGTACTGGACGCAGCAGTGAGTCACATTTTGCACAAACTTCCCTGCAGTTTTCGAAATATCCCAAATATCCCAGTTTCGAGGCCTGAGCCATATTTTGGAGCCAAATTCTGGATATCTGCACGTATTCGCAGTTTGAAATTGCGACTTTTTTTATACCCAACATATGCCAAGTACTGAAAGCAGCGTTTGGTCACATTTGTCCCAAACCTCCCTGCAGTTTTAAAAATATCTCAAACATCCCAATTTCAAAGCCTGAGCCATAACTTGGAGCCAAATTCTGGATCTCTGCACGTATTCGCAGTTTGAAATTGCGATTTTTTTTATACCCAACATATGCCAAGTACTGAAAGCAGCGTTTGGTCACAGTTGTCCCAAACCTCCCTGCAGTTTTAAAAATATCTCAAACATCCCAATTTCGAGGCCTGAGCCATATTTTGGAGCCAAATTCTGGCTCTCTGCACGTATTCGCAGTTAGAAATTACATTTTTTTATACCCAACATATGCCAAGTACAGAAAGCGGCGTTTGGTCACATTTGTCCCAAACATCCTTGCAGTTTTCAAAATATCCCAAATATCCCAATTTCGAGGCCTGAGCCATATTTTGGACCCAAATTCTGGCTATCTGCACGTATTCGCAGTTCGAAATTATGTCTTTTTGTACCCAACATATGCCAAGGTACTGAAAGCGGCGTTTGTTCACATTGGTCCCAAACCTCCCCGCAGTTTTCAGTATATCCCAAATATCCCAATTTCGAGGCCTGAGCCATATTTTGGAGCCAAATTCTGGCTCTCTGCATGTATTCGCAGTTTGGTATTACAACTTTTTATACCCAACATATGCGAAGGACTGAAAGCGGCAGTGAGTCACATTTTGCACAAACTCCCCTGCAGTTTTCAAAATATCCCAAACATCCCAATTTCGAGGCCTGAGCAATATTTTGGAGCCAAATTCTGGCTCTCTGCACGTATTCGCAGTTTGAAATTACGATTTTTATACCAAACATATGCCAAGTACTAAAAGCGGCGTTTGGGCACATTTGTCCCAAACCTCCCTCCAGTTTTCAAAATATTCCAAACATCCCAATTTCGAGGACTGAGCCATATTTTGGAGCCAAATTCTAGCTCTCTGCACGTATTCCCAGTTTGAAATTACGAATTTTATACCCAACATATGCGAAGTACTGAAAGCGGCGTTTGGTCACATTTGTCCAAAACCTCCCTGCAGTTTTCAAAATATCCCAAACTTCCCAATTTCGAGGCGTGAGTCATATTTTGGAGCCAAATTCTGGCTCTCTGCACGTATTCGCAGTTTAAAATTGCGATTTTTTATACCAACATATGCCAAGTACTGAAAGCAGCATTTGGTCACATTTGTTCCAAACCTCCCTGCAGTTTTCAAAATATCTCAAACATCCCAATTTCGAGGCCTGAGCCATAATTTGGAGCCAAATTCTGGCTCTATGCATGTAGTCGCTGTTTGATATTACGAATTTTTATACCCTACATATGCGAAGTGCTGAAAGCGGCGTTTGGTCTCATTTGTCCCAATCCTCCCTCTAGTTTTCAAAATATCCCAAACATCCCAATTTCAAGGCCTGAGCCATATTTTAAAGCCAAATTCTGGCCCTCTGCACGTATTTGCAGTTTGAAATTACGACTTTTTTATACCCAACATAAGCAAAGAACTGAAAGCGGCGTTTGGTCACATTTGTCCCAAACTTTCCTGCAGTTTTCAAAATATCGCAAACATCCCAATATCGAGGCCTGAGCCATATTTTGGAGCCAAATTCTGGCTCTATGCACGTATTCGCAGTTTGATACTACGACTTTTTATACCCAACATATGCCAAGTACTGGACGCGGCAGTGAGTCACATTTTGCACAAACTACCCATGCAGTTTTTAAAATTTCCCAAACATCCCAATTTCGAAGCCGAGCCATATTTTGGAGCCAAATTCTGGCTCTGTGCACGTATTCGCAGTTTGAAATTACGACATTTTTATACCCAACATATGCGAAGTACTGAAAGCGGCGTTTAGTCACATTTGTCCCAATCCCCCCTGCAGTTTTCAAAATATCCCAAACATCCCAATTTCGAGGCCTGAGCCATATTTTGGAGCCAAATTCAGGCTCTCTGCACGTATTTGCAGTTTGAAATATTGACTTTTTATACCCAACACATGCCAAGTACTGAAAGCGGCGTTTGGTCACATTTGTCCCAAATCTAACTGCAGTTTTCAAAATATCCCAAACATCCCAATATCGAGGCCTGAGCCATATTTTGGAGCCAAATTGTGGCTCTCTGCACGTATTCGCAGTTTGATATTACGACATTTTATACCCAACATATGCCAAGTCCTGAAAGCGGGTTTGGTCACATTTGTCTCAAACCTCTCTCCAGTTTTCAAATATCACAAACATCCCAATATCGAGACCTGAGCCATATTTTGGAGCCAAATTCTGGCTCTATGCATGTAGTCGCTGTTTGATATTACGAATTTTTATACCCAACATATGCCAAGTACTGAAAGCGGCAGTGAGTCAAATTTTGCACAAACTCCCCTGCAATTTTCAAAATAACCAAACGTCCCAATTTCGAGGCTTGAGCCATATTTTGGAGCCAAATTCTGGCTCTCTGCACGTATTCGCAGGTTGAAATTACGACTTACTATACCCAACATATGCCAAGTACTGAAAGCGGCAATGAGACACATTTTCCACAAACTCCCCTGCATTTTTCTAAATATCCCAAACATCCCAATTTCAAGGCCTGAGCCATATTTTGGAGCCAAATTCTGGTTCTCTGCACGTATTCGCAGTTTGAAATTACGAATTTTTATACCCAACATATGCGAAGTGCTGAAAGCGGCGTTTGGTCTCATTTGTCCCAAACCTCCCTCCAGTTCTCAAAATACCCCAAACATCCCAATTTCCAGGCCTGAGCCATATTTTGAAGCCAAATTCTGGCTCTCTGCACGTATTTGCAGTTCGAAATTACGACTTTTTTATACCCAACATATGCAAAGAACTGAAAGCGGCGTTTGGTCACATTTGTCCCAAACTTTCCTGCAGTTTTCAAAATATCGCAAACATCCCAATATCGAGGCCTGAGCCACATTTTGGAGCCAAATTCTGGCTCTATGCACGTATTCGCAGTTTGATACTACAACTTTTTATACCCAACATATGCCAAGTACTGGACGCGGAAGTGAGTCACATTTTGCACAAACTCCCCTGCAGTTTTCAAAATTTCCCAAACATCCAAATTTCGAAGCCTGAGCCATATTTTAGAGCCAAATTCTGGCTCTCTGCACGTATTCGCAGTTTGAAATTACGACTTTTTTATACTCTACATATGCGAAGTACTGAAAGTGGCGTTTCGTCACATTTGTCCCAATCCCCCCTGCAGTTTTCAAAATAACCAAAACATCCCAATTTCGAGGCCTGAGCCATATTTTGGAGCGAAATTCAGGCTCTCAGCACGTATTCGCAGTTTGAAATATTGACTTTTTATACCCAACATATGCCAAGTACTGAAAGCGGCGTTTGGTCACATTTATCCCAAATCTAACTGCAGTTTTCAAAATATCCCAAACATCCCAATATCGAGGCCTGAGCCAAATTTTTGAGCCAAATTTTGTCTCTCTGCACGTATTCGCAGTTTGATATTACGACTTTTTATACCCAACATATGCCAAGTCCTGAAAGCGGCAGTGAGTCACATTTTGCACAAACTCCCCTGCAGTTTTCGAAATATCCCAAATATCCCAATTTCGAGGCCTGAGCCATATTTTGGAGCCAAATTCTGGCTCTCTGCACGTATTCGCAGTTTGAAATTGCGACTTTTTTATACCCAACATATGCCAAGTACTGAAAGCAGCGTTTGGTCACATTTGTCCCAAACCTCCCTGCAGTTTTCAAAATATCTCAAACATCCCAATTTCGAGGCCTGAGCCATATTTTGGAGCCAAATTCTGGATCTCTGCACGTATTCGCAGTTTGAAACTGCGACTTATTTATACCCAACATATGCCAAGTACGGAAAGCGGCAGTGAGTCACATTTTACCCAAACTCCCCTCCAGTTTTTAAAATAACGGAAATATCCCAATTTCGAGGCCTGAGCCATATTTTGGAGCCAAATTCTGGCTCTCTGCACGTATTCGCAGTTAGAAATTACATCTTTTTATACCCAACATATGCCAAGTACTGAAAGCAGCGTTTGGTCACATTTGTCCCAAACATCCTTGCAGTTTTCAAAATATCCCAAATATCCCAATTTCGAGGCCTGAGCCATATTTTGGAGCCAAATTCTGGCTATCTGCACGTATTCGCAGTTCGAAATAATGTCTTTTTATACCCAACATATGCCAAGTACTGTAAGCGGCGTTTGGTCACATTTGTCCCAGACTTCCCCGCAGTTTTCAAAATATCCCAAATATCCCAATTTCGAGGCCTGAGCCATATTTTGGAGCCAAATTCTGGCTCTCTGCACGTATTCGCAGTTTGAAATTACGAATTTTATACCAAACATATGCCAAGTACTAAAAGCGGCGTTTGGGCACATTTGTCCCAAACCTCCCTCCAGTTTTCAAAATATTCCAAACATCCCAATTTCGAGGACTGAGCCATATTTTGTAGCCAAATTCTAGCTCTCTGCACGTATTCCCAGTTTGAAATTACGAATTTTATACCCAACATATGCGAAGTACTGAATGCGGCGTTTGGTCACATTTGTCCCAAACTTTCCTGCAGTTTTCAAAATATCGCAAACATCCCAATTTCGAGGCCTGAGCCACATTTTGGAGCCAAATTCTGGCTCTATGCACGTATTCGCAGTTTGATACTACGACTTTTTATACCCAACATATGCCAAGTACTGGACGCGGCAGTGAGTCACATTTTGCACAAACTCCCATGCAGTTTTCAAAATTTCCCAAACATCCCAATTTCGAAGCCTGAGCCATATTTTGGAGCCAAATTCTGGCTCTCTGCACGTATTCGCAGTTTGAAATTACGACTTTTTTATACCCAACATATGCGAAGTACTGAAAGCGGCGTTTAGTCACATTTGTCCCAATCCCCCATGCAGTTTTCAAAATATCCCAAACATCCCAATTTCGAGGCCTGAGCCTTATTTTGGAGCCAAATTCAGGCTCTCTGCACGTATTCGCAGTTTGAAATATTGACTTTTTATACCCAACATATGCCAAGTACTGAAAGCGGCGTTTGGTCACATTTGTCCCAAATCTAACTGCAGTTTTCAAAATATCCCAAACATCCCAATATCGAGGCCAGAGCCATATTTTGGAGCCAAATTCTGGCTCTATGCATGTAGTCGCTGTTTCATATTACGAATTTTTATACTCAACATAAGCCAAGTCCTGAAAGCGGCAGTGAGTCACATTTGGCACAAACACCCCTGCAGTTTTCTAAATATCCTAAACATCCTAATTTCGAGGCCTGAGCAATATTTTGGAGCCAAACACTGGCTCTCTGCACGTATTCGCGGTTTGAAATTACGACTTTTTTATACCCAACATATGCCAAGTACTGAAAGCGGCGTTTGGTCACATTTATCCCAAAAATCCCTGCAGTTTTCAAAATATCCAAAAAATCCCAATATCGAGGCCTGACCCATATTTTGGAGCCAAATTCTGGCTCTTTGCCCATATTCGCAGTTTAATATTTCGACTTTTTATACCCAACATATGCCAAGTACTGAAAGCGGCAGTGAGTCAAATTTTGCACAAACTCCCCTGCAATTTTCAAAATATCCAAACGTCCCAATTTCGAGGCCTGAGCCATATTTTGGAGCCAAATTCTGGCTCTCTGCACGTATTCGCAGTTTGAAATTACGAATTTTTATACCCAACATATACAAAGTGCTGAAAGCGGCGTTTGGTCTCATTTGTCCCAAACCTCCCTCCAGTTCTCAAAATATCCCAAACATCATAATGTCAAGGCCTGAGCCATATTTTGAAGCCAAATTCTGGCTCTCTGCACGTATTTGCAGTTTGAAATTACGACTTTTTTATACCCAACATATGCAAAGAACTGAAAGCGGCGTTTGGTCACATTTGTCCCAAACTTTCCTGCAGTTTTCAAAATATCCCAAACATCCCAATTTCGAGGCCTGAGCCATATTTTGGAGCCAAATTCTGGCTCTCTGCACGTATTCGCAGTTTGAAATTACGATTTTTATACCCAACATATGCCAAGTACTAAAAGCGGCGTTTGGTCACATTTGTCCCAAACCTCCCTCCAGTTTTCAAAATATCCCAAACATCCCAATTTCGAGGACTGAGCCATATTTTGGAGCCAAATTCTAGCTCTCTGCTCGTATTCCCAGTTTGAAATTACGAATTTTATACCCAACATATGCGAAGTACTGAAAGCGGCGTTTGGTCACATTTGTCCCAAACCTCCCTGCAGTTTTCAAAATATCCTAAATATCCCAATTTCGAGGCCTGAGCCATATTTTGGAGCCAAATTCAGGCTCTCTGCACGTATTCGCAGTTTGAAATTACGACTTTTTATACCCAACATATGCCAAGTCCTGAAAGGGGTAGTGAGTCACATTTTGCACAAACTCCCCTGCAGTTTTCAAAACATCCAAAATATCCCAATTTCAAGGCCTGAGCCTTATTATGGAGCCAAATTCTGGCTCTTTGTACGTATTCGCAGTTTGAAATTGCGACTTTTTTATACCAACATATGGCAAGTACTGAAAGCGGCTTTTGATCACATTTGTCCCAAACCTCCCAGCAGTTTTCAAAATATCCCAAACATCCCAATTTCGAGGCCTGAGACATAATTTGTAGCCAAATTCTGGCTCTATGCACGTATACGCAGTTTGATTTTACGAATTTTTATACCCAACATATGCCAAGTCCTGAAAGCGGCAGTGAGTCACATTTTGCACAAACTTCCCAGCAGTTTTCGAAATATCCCAAATAACCCAATTTCGAGGCCTGAGCCATATTTTGGAGCCAAATTCTGGATCTCTGCACGTATTCGCAGTTTGAAATTGCAACTTTTTTATACCCAACATATGCCAAGTACTGAAAGCGGCAGTGAGTCACATTTTGCACAAATTCCCCAGTAGTTTTCGGAATATCCCAAATATCCCAATTTCGAGGCCTGAGCCATATTTTGGAGCCAAATTCTGGCTCTCTGCACATATTCGCAGTTTGAAATTACGATTTTTATACTCAACATATGCGAAGTACTGAAAGCGGCGTTTGGTCACATTTGTCCCAAACCTCCCTGCAGTTTTTAAAATATCCTAAATATCCCAATTTCGAGGCCTGAGCCATATTTTGGAGCCAAATTCAGGCTCTCTGCACGTATTCGCAGTTTGAAATTGCGACTTTTTATACCCAACATATGCCAAGTACTGAAAGCAGCGATTGGTCACATTTGTTCCAAACATCCCTGCAGTTTTCAATATATCCCAAATATCCCAATTTCGAGGCCTGAGCCATATTTTGGAGCCAAATTCTGGCTCTCTGAACATATTCGCAGTTTTAAATTACGACTTTTTATACCCAACATATGCCAAGTCCTGAAAACGGCAGTGAGTCACATTTTGCACATACTCCCCTGCAGTTTTCAAAATATCCCAAACATCCCAATTTCGAGGCCTGAGCCAATATTTTGGAGCCAAATTCTGGCTCTCTGCACGTATTTGCAGTTTGAAATTACGACTTTTTTTAAACCCAACATATGCCAAGTACTGAAAGCGGCAGTGAGTCACATTTTGCTCAAACTCTCCTCCAGTTTTAAAAATAACGCAAATATCCCAATTTCGAGGCCTTATTCCATATTTTGCAGCCAAATTCTGGCTCTCTGCACGTATTCGCAGTTAGAAATTACATCTTTTTATACCCAACATATGCCAAGTACTGAAAGCGGCGCTTGGTCACATTTGTTCCAAACATCCCTGCAGTTTTCAAAATATCCCAAATATCCCAATTTCGAGGCCTGAGCCATATTTTGGAGCCAAATTCAGGCTCTCTTCACGTATTCGCAGTTTGAAATAACGAGTTTTTATACCCAACATATGCCAAGTACTGAAAGCGGCGTTTGGTCACATTTGTCCCAAATCTAACTGCAGTTTTCAAAATATCCCAAACATCCCAATATCGAGGCCTGAGCCATATTTTGGAGCCAAATTCTGGCTCTCTGCACGTATTCGCAGTTTGATATAACGACTTTTTACACCCAACATATGCCAAGTCTTGAAAGCGGCAGTGAGTCACATTTTGCACAAATTCCCCAGTAGTTTTCGGAATATCCCAAATATCCCAATTTCGAGGCCTGAGTTATATTTTGGAGCCAAATTCTGGCTCTCAGCACATATTCGCAGTTTGAAATTACGATTTTTATACCCAACATATGCGAAGTACTGAAAGCGGCGTTTGGTCACATTTGTCCCAAACCTCCCTGCAGTTTTCAAAATATCCTAAATATCCCAATTTCGAGGCCTGAACCATATTTTGAAGCCAAATTCAGGCTCTCTGCACGTATTCGCAGTTTGAAATTGCGACTTTTTATACCCAACATATGCCAAGTACTGAAAGCGGCGTTTGGTCACATTTGTTCCAAACATCCCTGCAGTTTTCAAAATATCCTAAATATCCCAATTTCGAGGCCTGAGCCATATTTTGGAGCCAAATTCAGGCTCTCTGCACGTATTCGCAGTTTGAAATTGCGACTTTTTATACCCAACATATGCCAAGTACTGAAAGCGGCGTTTGGTCACATTTGTTCCAAACATCCCTGCAGTTTTCAAAATATCCCAAACATCCCAATATCGAGGCCTGAGCCATATTTTGGAGCCAAATTCTGGCTCTATTCACGTATTCGCAGTTTGATATTACGACTTTTTATACCAGACATATGCCAAGTCCTGAAAGCTGCAGTGAGTCACATTTTGCACAAACTCCCCTGCAGTTTTCGAAATATCCCAATTTCGAGGCCAGAGCCATATTTTGGAGCCAAATTCTGGCTCTCTGCACGTATTCGCAGTTTGAAATTACGATTTTTATACCCAACATATGCCAAGTACTAAAAGCGGCGTTTGGGCACATTTGTCCCAAACCTCCCTCCAGTTTTCAAAATATCCCAAACATCCCAATTTCGAGGACTGAGCCATATTTTGGAGCCAAATTCTAGCTCTCTGCACGTATTCCCAGTTTGAAATTACGAATTTTATACCCAACATATGCGTAGTACTGAAAGCGGCGTTTGGTCACATTTGTCCCAAATCTAACTGCAGTTTTCAAAATATCCCAAACATCCCAATATCGAGGCCTGAGCCATATTTTGGAGCCAAATTCTGGCTCTCTGCACGTATTCGCAGTTTGATATTACGAGTTTTTATACCCAACTTATGCCAAGTCCTGAAAGCGGAGTTTGGTCACATTTGTCCCAAACCTCTCTCCAGTTTTCAAATATCACAAACATCCCAATATCGAGACCTGAGCCATAATTTGGAGCCAAATTCTGGCTCTATGCATGTAGTCGCTGTTTGATATTACGAATTTTTATACCCAACATATGCCAAGTCCTGAAAGCGGCAGTGAGTCACATTTTGCCCAAACTCCCCTCCAGTTTTCAAAATAACGCAAATATCCCAATTTCGAGGTCTGAGCCATATTTTGGAGCCAAATTCTGGCTCTCTGCACGTATTTGCAGTTAGAAATTACATCTTTTTATACCCAACATATGCCAATTACTATAAGCGGCGTTTGGTCACATTTGTTCCAAACATCCCTGCAGTTTTCAAAATATCCCAAATATCCCAATTTCGAGGCCTGAGCCATATTTTGGAGTCAAATTCTGACTCTCTGCACGTAATCGCAGTTCGAAATTACGTCTTTTTATACCCAACATATGCCAAGTACTGAAAGTGGCGTTTAGTCACATTTGTCCCAAACCTCCTAGCAGTTTTCAAAATATCCCAAATATCCCATTTTCGAAGCCTGAGCCATATTTTGGAGCCAAATTCTGGCTCTCTGCATGTATTCGGGGTTTGATATTACGACTTTTTATACCCAACATATGCCAAATATTAAAAGCGGCAGTGAGTCACATTTTGCACAAACTCCCCTGCAGTTTTCAAAATATCCCAAACATCCCAATTTCGAGGCCTGAGCAATATTTTGGAGCCAAATTTTGTCTCTCTGCACGTATTCGTAGTTTGAAATTACGAATTTTTTATACCAAACATATGCGAAGGACTGAAAGCGGCGTTTGGTCACATTTGTCCCAAACCTCCTTGCAATTTTCAAAATATCCCAAATATCCCAATATCGAGGCCTGACCCATATTTTGGGGCCAAATTCTGGCTCTTTGCACGTATTCGCTGTTTGATATTACGACTTTTTATACCCAACATATGCCAAGTACTGAAAGCGGCAGTGAGTCACATTTTCCATTAACTCCCCTGCAGTTTTCAAAATATCCCAAACGTCCCAATTTCGAGGCCTGAGCCATATTTTGGAGCCAAATTCTGGCTCTCTGCACGTATTCGCAGTTTTAAATTACGACTTTTTATACCCAACATATGCCAAGTCCTGAAAACGGCAGTGAGTCACATTTTGCACATACTCCCCTGCAGTTTTCAAAATATCCCAAACATCCCAATTTCGAGGCCTAGGCCATATTTTGGAGTCAAATTCTGGATCTCTGCACGTATTCGCAGTTTGAAATTGCAACTTTTTTATACCCAACATATGCCAAGTACTGAAAGCGGCAGTGAGTCACATTTTGCTCAAACTCTCCTCCAGTTTTAAAAATAACGCAAATATCCCAATTTCGAGGCCTTATTCCATATTTTGCAGCCAAATTCTGGCTCTCTGCACGTATTCGCAGTTAGAAATTACATCTTTTTATACCCAACATATGCCAAGTACTGAAAGCGGCGCTTGGTCACATTTGTTCCAAACATCCCTGCAGTTTTCAAAATATCCCAAATATCCCAATTTCGAGGCCTGAGCCATATTTTGGAGCCAAATTCTGGCTCTATTCACGTATTCGCAGTTTGATATTACGACTTTTTATACCCAACATATGCCAAGTACTGAAAGCGGCAGTGAGTCAAATTTTGCTCAACCTCCCCTGCAGTTTTCAAAATATCCAAACGTCCCAATTTAGAATCCTGAGCCATATTTTGGAGCCAAATTCAGGCTCTCTTCACGTATTCGCAGTTTGAAATAACGAGTTTTTATACCCAACATATGCCAAGTACTGAAAGCGGCGTTTGGTCACATTTGTCCCAAATCTAACTGCAGTTTTCAAAATATCCCAAACATCCCAATATCGAGGCCTGAGCCATATTTTGGAGCCAAATTCTGGCTCTCTGCACGTATTCGCAGTTTGATATAACGACTTTTTACACCCAACATAAGCCAAGTCCTGAAAGCGGCAGTGAGTCACATTTTGCACAAATTCCCCAGTAGTTTTCGGAATATCCCAAATATCCCAATTTCGAGGCCTGAGTTATATTTTGGAGCCAAATTCTGGCTCTCAGCACATATTCGCAGTTTGAAATTACGATTTTTATACCCAACATATGCGAAGTACTGAAAGCGGCGTTTGGTCACATTTGTCCCAAACCTCCCTGCAGTTTTCAAAATATCCTAAATATCCCAATTTCGAGGCCTGAGCCATATTTTGGAGCCAAATTCAGGCTCTCTGCACGTATTCGCAGTTTGAAATTGCGACTTTTTATACCCAACATATGCCAAGTACTGAAAGCGGCGTTTGGTCACATTTGTTCCAAACATCCCTGCAGTTTTCAAAATATCCCAAATATCCCAATTTCGAGGCCTGAGCCATATTTTGGAGCCAAATTCTGGCTCTCTGCACGTATTCGCAGTTCGAAATTACGTCTTTTTATACCCAACATAAGCCAAGTACTGAAAGCAGCGTTTAGTCACATTTGTCCCAAACCTCCCCGCAGTTTTCAAAATATCCCAAACATCCCAATTTCGAGGCCTGAGCTATATTTTGGAGCCAAATTCTGGCTCTATGCACGCATTCGCAGTTTGAAATTATGACTTTTTTATACCCAACATATGCGAAGTACTGAAAGCGGGGTTTAGTCACATTTGTCCCAATCCCCCCTGCAGTTCTCAAAATATCCTAAACATGCCAATTTCGAGGCCTGAGACATATTTTGGAGCAAAATTCTCTCTCTCTGCACGTATTCACAGTTTAAAATAACGACTTTTTATACCCAACATATGCCAAGTACTGAAAGCGGCGTTTGGTCACATTTGTCCCAAATCTAACTGCAGCTTTCAAAATATCCCAAACATCCCAATATCGAGGCCTGAGCCATATTTTGGAGCCAAATTCTGGCTCTCTGCACGTATTCGCAGTTTTAAATTACGACTTTTTTATACCCAACATATGCGAAGTACTGAAAGCGGCGTTTAGTCACATTTGTTCCAAATCTAACTGCAGTTTTCAAAATATCCCAAACATCCCAATATCGAGGCCTGAGCCATATTTTGGAGCCAAATTCTGGCTCTCTGCACGTATTCACAGTTTGATATTACGACTTTTTATACCCAACATAGGCCAAGTCCTGAAAGCGGCAGTGAGTCACATTTTGCTCAAACTCTCCTCCAGTTTTAAAAATAACGCAAATATCCCAATTTCGAGGCCTTATTCCATATTTTGGAGCCAAATTCTGGCTCTCTGCACGTATTCGCAGTTTGATATTACGACTTTTTATACCCAACATATGCCAAGTCCTGAAAGCGGCAGTGAGTCACATTTTGCACAAACTCCCCTGCAGTTTTCGAAATATCCCAATTTCGAGGCCAGAGCCATATTTTGGAGCCAAATTCTGGCTCTCTGCACGTATTAGCAGTTTGAAATTACGATTTTTATAGCCAACATATGCCAAGTACTAAAAGCGGCGTTTGGGCACATTTGTCCCAAACCACCCTCCAGTTTTCAAAATATCCCAAACATCCCAATTTCGAGGACTGAGCCATATTTTGGAGCCAAATTCTAGCTCTCTGCACGTATTCCCAGTTTGAAATTACGAATTTTATACCCAACATATGCGAAGTACTGAAAGCGGCGTTTGGTCACATTTGTCCCAAATCTAACTGCAGTTTTCAAAATATCCCAAACATCCCAATATCGAGGCCTGAGCCATATTTTGGAGCCAAATTCTGGCTCTCTGCACGTATTCGCAGTTTGATATTACGACTTTTTATACCCAACATAGGCCAAGTCCTGAAAGCGGCAGTGAGTCACATTTTGCACAAACTCCCCTGCAGTTTTCGAAATATCCCAATTTCGAGGCCAGAGCAATATTTTGGAGCCAAATTCTGGCTCTCTGCACGTATTCGCAGTTTGAAATTACGATTTTTATACCCAACATATGCCAAGTACTAGAAGCGGCGTTTGGGCACATTTGTCCCAAACCACCCTCCAGTTTTCAAAATATCCCAAACATCCCAATTTCGAGGACTGAGCCATATTTTGGAGCCAAATTCTAGCTCTCTGCACGTATTCCCAGTTTGAAATTACGAATTTTATACCCAACATATGCGAAGTACTGAAAGCGGCGTTTGGTCACATTTGTCCCAAATCTAACTGCAGTTTTCAAAATATCCCAAACATCCCAATATCGAGGCCTGAGCCATATTTTGGAGCCAAATTCTGGCTCTCTGCACGTATTCGCAGTTTGATATTACGAGTTTTTATACCCAACTTATGCCAAGTCCTGAAAGCGGCGTTTGGTCACATTTGTCCCAAACCTCTCTCCAGTTTTCAAATATCACAAACATCCCAATATCGAGACCTGAGCCATAATTTGGAGCCAAATTCTGGCTCTATGCATGTAGTCGCTGTTTGATATTACGAATTTTTATACCCAACATATGGCAAGTCCTGAAAGCGGCAGTGAGTCACATTTTGCCCAAACTCCCCTCCAGTTTTCAAAATAACGCAAATATCCCAATTTCGAGGTCTGAGCCATATTTTGGAGCCAAATTCTGGCTCTCTGCACGTATTTGCAGTTAGAAATTACATCTTTTTATACCCAACATATGCCAATTACTATAAGCGGCGTTTGGTCACATTTGTTCCAAACATCCCTGCAGTTTTCAAAATATCCCAAATATCCCAATTTCGAGGCCTGAGCCATATTTTGGAGTCAAATTCTGACTCTCAGCACGTATTCGCAGTTCGAAATTACGTCTTTTTATACCCAACATATGCCAAGTACTGAAAGTGGCGTTTAGTCACATTTGTCCCAAACCTCCTAGCAGTTTTCAAAATATCCCAAATATCCCATTTTCGAAGCCTGAGCCATATTTTGGAGCCAAATTCTGGCTCTCTGCCTGTATTCGGGGTTTGATATTACGACTTTTTATACCCAACATAAGCCAAATATTAAAAGCGGCAGTGAGTCACATTTTGCACAAACTCCCCTGCAGTTTTCAAAATATCCAAAACATCCCAATTTCGAGGCCAGAGCAATATTTTGGAGCCAAATTTTGTCTCTCTGCACGTATTCGTAGTTTGAAATTACGAATTTTTTATACCAAACATATGCGAAGGACTGAAAGCGGCGTTTGGTCACATTTGTCCCAAACCTCCTTGCAGTTTTCAAAATATCCCAAATATCCCAATATCGAGGCCTGACCCATATTTTGGGGCCAAATTCTGGCTCTTTGCACGTATTCGCTGTTTGATATTACGACTTTTTATACCCAACATATGCCAAGTACTGAAAGCGGCAGTGAGTCACATTTTCCATTAACTCCCCTGCAATTTTCAAAATATCCCAAACGTCCCAATTTCGAGGCCTGAGCCATATTTTGGAGCCAAATTCTGGCTCTCTGCACGTATTCGCAGTTTTAAATTACGACTTTTTATACCCAACATATGCCAAGTCCTGAAAACGGCAGTGAGTCACATTTTGCACATACTCCCCTGCAGTTTTGAAAATATCCCAAACATCCCAATTTCGAGGCCTGAGCCATATTTTGGAGCCAAATTCTGGATCTCTGCACGTATTCGCAGTTTGAAATTGCAACTTTTTTATACCCAACATATGCCAAGTACTGAAAGCGGCAGTGAGTCACATTTTGCCCAAACTCCCCTCCAGTTTTCAAAATAACGCAAATATCCCAATTTCGAGGTCTGAGCCATATTTTGGAGCC
Source organism: Procambarus clarkii (assembly GCF_040958095.1). Taxonomy (NCBI): domain Eukaryota; kingdom Metazoa; phylum Arthropoda; class Malacostraca; order Decapoda; family Cambaridae; genus Procambarus; species Procambarus clarkii. Next base: position 65,494 of record NW_027189457.1, read on the forward strand.
AAATTCTGGCTCTCTGCACGTATTTGCAGTTAGAAATTACATCTTTTTATACCCAACATATGCCAATTACTATAAGCGGCGTTTGGTCACATTTGTTCCAAACATCCCTGCAGTTTTCAAAATATCCCAAATATCCCAATTTCGAGGCCTGAGCCATATTTTGGAGTCAAATTCTGACTCTCTGCACGTATTCGCAGTTTGAAATTACGTCTTTTTATACCCAACATATGCCAAGTACTGAAAGTGGCGTTTAGTCACATTTGTCCCAAACCTCCTAGCAGTTTTCAAAATATCCCAAATATCCCATTTTCGAAGCCTGAGCCATATTTTGGAGCCAAATTCTGGCTCTCTGCATGTATTCGGGGTTTGATATTACGACTTTTTATACCCAACATAAGCCAAATATTAAAAGCGGCAGTGAGTCACATTTTGCACAAACTCCCCTGCAGTTTTCAAAATATCCCAAACATCCCAATTTCGAGGCCAGAGCAATATTTTGGAGCCAAATTTTGTCTCTCTGCACGTATTCGTAGTTTGAAATTACGAATTTTTTATACCAAACATATGCGAAGGACTGAAAGCGGCGTTTGGTCACATTTGTCCCAAACCTCCTTGCAGTTTTCAAAATATCCCAAATATCCCAATATCGAGGCCTGACCCATATTTTGGGGCCAAATTCTGGCTCTTTGCACGTATTCGCTGTTTGATATTACGACTTTTTATACCCAACATATGCCAAGTACTGAAAGCGGCAGTGAGTCACATTTTCCATTAACTCCCCTGCAGTTTTCAAAATATCCCAAACGTCCCAATTTCGAGGCCTGAGCCATATTTTGGAGCCAAATTCTGGCTCTCTGCACGTATTCGCAGTTTTAAATTACGACTTTTTATACCCAACATATGCCAAGTCCTGAAAACGGCAGTGAGTCACATTTTGCACATACTCCCCTGCAGTTTTGAAAATATCCCAAACATCCCAATTTCGAGGCCTGAGCCATATTTTGGAGCCAAATTCTGGATCTCTGCACGTATTCGCAGTTTGAAATTGCAACTTTTTTATACCCAACATATGCCAAGTACTGAAAGCGGCAGTGAGTCACATTTTGCTCAAACTCTCCTCCAGTTTTAAAAATAACGCAAATATCCCAATTTCGAGGCCTTATTCCATATTTTGCAGCCAAATTCTGGCTCTCTGCACGTATTCGCAGTTAGAAATTACATCTTTTTATACCCAACATATGCCAAGTACTGACAGCGGCGCTTGGTCACATTTGTTCCAAACATCCCTGCAGTTTTCAAAATATCCCAAATATCCCAATTTCGAGGCCTGAGCCATATTTTGGAGCCAAATTCTGGCTCTATTCACGTATTCGCAGTTTGATATTACGACTTTTTATACCCAACATATGCCAAGTACTGAAAGCGGCAGTGAGTCAAATTTTGCTCAACCTCCCCTGCAGTTTTCAAAATATCCAAACGTCCCAATTTAGAATCCTGAGCCATATTTTGGAGCCAAATTCAGGCTCTCTTCACGTATTCGCAGTTTGAAATAACGAGTTTTTATACCCAACATATGCCAAGTACTGAAAGCGGCGTTTGGTCACATTTGTCCCAAATCTAACTGCAGTTTTCAAAATATCCCAAACATCCCAATATCGAGGCCTGAGCCATATTTTGGAGCCAAATTCTGGCTCTCTGCACGTATTCGCAGTTTGATATAACGACTTTTTACACCCAACATATGCCAAGTCCTGAAAGCGGCAGTGAGTCACATTTTGCATAAATTCCCCAGTAGTTTTCGGAATATCCCAAATATCCCAATTTCGAGGCCTGAGTTATATTTTGGAGCCAAATTCTGGCTCTCAGCACATATTCGCAGTTTGAAATTACGATTTTTATACCCAACATATGCGAAGTACTGAAAGCGGCGTTTGGTCACATTTGTCCCAAACCTCCCTGCAGTTTTAAAAATATCCTAAATATCCCAATTTCGAGGCCTGAGCTATATTTTGGAGCCAAATTCAGGCTCTCTGCACGTATTCGCAGTTTGAAATTGCGACTTTTTATACCCAACATATGCCAAGTACTGAAAGCGGCGTTTGGTCACATTTGTTCCAAACATCCCTGCAGTTTTCAAAATATCCCAAATATCCCAATTTCGAGGCCTGAGCCATATTTTGGAGCCAAATTCTGGCTCTCTGCACGTATTCGCAGTTCGAAATTACGTCTTTTTATACCCAACATAAGCCAAGTACTGAAAGCAGCGTTTAGTCACATTTGTCCCAAACCTCCCCGCAGTTTTCAAAATATCCCAAACATCCCAATATCGAGGCCTGAGCCATATTTTGGAGCCAAATTCTGGCTCTCTGCACGTATTCGCAGTTTGATATTACGACTTTTTATACCCAACATAGGCCAAGTCCTGAAAGCGGCAGTGAGTCACATTTTGCACAAACTCCCCTGCAGTTTTCGAAATATCCCAATTTCGAGGCCAGAGCAATATTTTGGAGCCAAATTCTGGCTCTCTGCACGTATTCGCAGTTTGAAATTACGATTTTTATACCCAACATATGCCAAGTACTAAAAGCGGCGTTTGGGCACATTTGTCCCAAACCACCCTCCAGTTTTCAAAATATCCCAAACATCCCAATTTCGAGGACTGAGCCATATTTTGGAGCCAAATTCTAGCTCTCTGCACGTATTCCCAGTTTGAAATTACGAATTTTATACCCAACATATGCGAAGTACTGAAAGCGGCGTTTGGTCACATTTGTCCCAAATCTAACTGCAGTTTTCAAAATATCCCAAACATCCCAATATCGAGGCCTGAGCCATATTTTGGAGCAAAATTCTGGCTCTCTGCACGTATTCGCAGTTTGATATTACGACTTTTTATACCCAACTTATGCCAAGTCCTGAAAGCGGCGTTTGGTCACATTTGTCCCAAACTTCTCTCCAGTTTTCAAATATCACAAACATCCCAATATCGAGACCTGAGCCATAATTTGGAGCCAAATTCAGGCTCTATGCATGTAGTCGCTGTTTGATATTACGAATTTTTATACCCAACATATGCCAAGTCCTGAAAGCGGCAGTGAGTCACATTTTGCACAAACTCCCCTGCAGTTTTCTAAATATCCTAAACATCCCAATTTCGAGGCCTGAGCAATATTTTGGAGCCAAACTCTGGCTTTCTGCACGTATTCGCGGTTTGAAATTACGACATTTTATACCCAACATATGCGAAGGACTGAAAGTGGCGTTTGGTCACATTTGTCCCAAACCTCCCTGCAGTTTTCAAAATATGCAAAATATCCCAATATCGAGGCCTGACCCATATTTTGGAGCCAAATTCTGGTTCTTTGCCCGTATTCGCAGTTTAATATTTCAACTTTTTATACCCAACATATGCCAAGTACTGAAAGCGGCAGTGAGTCAAATTTTGCACAAACTCCCATGCAATATTCAAAATATCCAAACGTCCCAATTTCGAGGCCTGAGCCATATTTTGGAGCCAAATTCTGGCTCTCTGCGCGTATTCGCAGGTTGAAATTACGACTTATTATACCCAACATATGCCAAGTACTGAAAGCGGCAATGAGATACATTTTGCACAAACTCCCCTGCATTTTTCCAAATATCCCAAACATCCAAATTTCAAGGCCTGAGCCATATTTTGGAGCCAAATTCTAGCTCTCTGCAGGTATTCCCAGTTTGAAATTACGAATTTTATACCCAACATATGCGAAGTACTGAAAGCGGCGTTTGGTCACATTTGTCCCAAATCAAACTGCAGTTTTCAAAATATCCCAAACATCCCAATATCGAGGCCTGAGCCATATTTTGGAGCCAAATTCTGGCTCTCAGCACGTATTCGCAGTTTGAAATTACGAATTTTTATACCCAACATATGTGAAGTGCTGAAAGCGGCGTTTGGTCACATTTGTCCCAAACCTCCCTCCAGTTTTCAAAATATCCCAAACATCCCAATTTCAAGGCCTGAGCCATATTTTGAAGCCAAGTTCTGGCTCTCTGCACGTATTTGCAGTTTGAAATTACGACTTTTTTATACCCAACATATGCAAAGAACTGAAAGCGGCGTTTGGTCACATTTGCCCCAAACTTTCCTGCAGTTTTTAAAATATCGCAAATATCCTAATATCGAGGCCTGAGCCATATTTTGGATCCAAATTCTGGCTCTATGCACGTATTCGCAGTTTGATACTACGACTTTTTATACCCAACAAATGCCAAGTACTGGACGCAGCAGTGATTCACATTTTGCACAAACTCCCATGCAGTTTTCAAAATTTCCCAAACATTCCAATTTCGAAGCCTGAGCCATATTTTGGAGCCAAATTCTGGCTCTCTGCACGTATTCGCAGTTTGAAATTACGAATTTTTTATACCCAACATATGCGAAGTACTGAAAGTGGAGTTTAGTCACATTTGTCCCAATCCCCCCTGCAGTTTTCAAAATATCCCAAACATCCCAATTTCGAGGCTTGAGCCATATTTGTGGAGCCAAATTCAGGCTCTCTGCACGTATTCGCAGTTTGAAATATTGACTTTTTATACCCAACATATGCCAAGTACTGAAAGCGGCGTTTGGTCACATTTGTCCCAAACCTCCCTGCAGTTTTCAAAATATCCTAAATATCCCAATTTCGAGGCCTGAGCCATATTTTGGAGCCAAATTCAGGCTCTCTGCACGTATTCGCAGTTTGAAATTACGACTTTTTATACCCAACATATGCCAAGTACTGAAAGCGGCGTTTGGTCACATTTGTTCCAAACATCCCTGCAGTTTTCAAAATATCCCAAATATCCCAATTTCGAGGCCTGAGCCATATTTTGGAGCCAAATTCTGGCTCTCTGCACGTATTCGCAGCTCGAAATTACGTCTTTTTATACCCAACATAAGCCAAGTACTGAAAGCGGCGTTTAGTCACATTTGTCCCAAACCTCCCCGCAGTTTTCAAAATATCCCAAACATCCCAATTTCGAGGCCTGAGCCATATTTTGGAGCCAAATTCTGGCTCTATGCACGCATTCGCAGTTTGAAATTATGACTTTTTTATACCCAACATATGCGAAGTACTGAAAGCGGCGTTTAGTCACATTTGTCCCAATCCCCCCTGCAGTTTTCAAAATATCCCAAACATCCCAATTTCGAGGCCTGAGCCATATTTTGGAGCAAAATTCTCTCTGTACGTATTCACAGTTTGAAATAACGACTTTTTATACCCAACATATGCCAAGTACTGAAAGCGGCGTTTGGTCACATTTGTCCCAAATCTAACTGCAGCTTTCAAAATATCCCAAACATCCCAATATCGAGGCCTGAGCCATATTTTGGAGCCAAATTCTGTCTCTCTGCACGTATTCGCAGTTTGATATTACGACTTTTTATACCCAACATATGCCAAGTACTGAAAGCGGCGTTTGGTCACATTTGTCCCAAACCTCCCTGCAGTTTTCAAAATATCCTAAATATCCCAATTTCGAGGCCTGAGACATATTTTGGAGCAAAATTCAGGCTCTCTGCACGTATTCGCAGTTTGAAATTACGACTTTTTATACCCAACATATGCCAAGTCCTGAAAGCGGCAGTGAGTCACATTTTGCATAAACTCCCCTGCAGTTTTCAAAACATCCAAAATATCCCAATTTCGAGGCCTGAGACATATTATGGAGCCAAATTCAGGCTCTTTGCACGTATTCGCAGTTTGAAATTGCAACTTTTTTATTCCAACATATGCCAAGTACTGAAAGCGGCTTTTGGTCACATTTGTCCCAAACCTCCCTGCAGTTTTCAAAATATCCCAAACATCCCAATTTCGAGGCCTGAGACATAATTTGGAGCCAAATTCTGGCTCTATGCACGTATTCGCAGTTTAATATTTCGACTTTTTATACGCAACATATGCCAAGTAATGAAAGCGGCAGTGAGTCAAATTTTGCACAAACTCCCCTGCAGTTTTCAAAATATCCAAACGTCCCAATTTCGAGGCCTGAGCCATATTTTGGAGCCAAATTCTGGCTCTCTGCACGTATTCGCAGTTTTAAATTATGAATTTTTATACCCAACATATGGCAAGTCCTGAAAACGGCAGTGAGTCACATTTTGCACAAACTCCCCTGTAGTTTTCAAAATATCCCATATATCACAATTTCGAGGTCCTGAGCCATATTTTGGAGCCAAATTCTGGCTCTCTGCACGTATTTGCAGTGTGAAATTACGACTTTTTTAAACCCAACATATGCAAAGTACTGAAAGCAGCGTTTGGTCACATTTGTCCCAAACTTTCCTGCAGTTTTCAAAATATCCCAAACATCCCAATATCGAGGCCTGACCCATATTTTGGAGCCAAATTCTGGCTCTTTGCACGTATTCGCAGTTTGATATTACGACTTTTTATACCCAACATAATGCCAAGTCCTGAAAGCGGCAGTGAGTCACATTTTGCACACACTCCCCTGCAGTTTTCGAAATATCTGAAATATCCCAATTTCGAGGCCTGAGCCATATTTTGGAGCCAAATTCTGGATCTCTGCACGTATTCGCAGTTTGAAATTGCGACTTTTTTTATACCCAACATATGCCAAGTACTGAAAGCGGCAGTGAGTCACATTTTGCCCAAACTCTCCTCCAGTTTTCAAAATAACGCAAATATCCCAATTTCGAGGCCTGAGCCATATTTTGCAGCCAAATTCTGGCTCTCTGCACGTATTCGCAGTTAGAAATTACATCTTTTTATACCCAACATATGCCAAGTACTGAATCGGCAGTGAGTCACATTTTGCACAAACTCCCCTGCATTTTTCTAAATATCCCAAACATCCCAATTTCAAGGCCTGAGCCATATTTTGGAGCCAAATTCTGGCTCTCTGCACGTATTCGCAGTTTGAAATTACGAATTTTTATGCCCAACATATGTGAAGTGCTGAAAGCGGCGTTTGGTCTCATTTGTCCCAAACCTCCCTCCAGTTTTCAAAATATCCCAAACATCCCAATTTCGAGGACTGAGCCATTTTTTGGAGCCAAATTCTAGCTCTCAGCAGGTATTCCCAGTTTGAAATTACGAATTTTATACCCAACATATGCGAAGTACTGAAAGCGGCGTTTGGTCACATTTGTCCCAAATCAAACTGCAGTTTTCAAAATATCCCAAACATCCCAATATCGAGGCCTGAGCCATATTTTGGAGCCAAATTCTGGCTCTCAGCACGTATTCGCAGTTTGAAATTACGAATTTTTATACCCAACATATGTGAAGTGCTGAAAGCGGCGTTTGGTCTCATTTGTCCCAAACCTCCCTCCAGTTTTCAAAATATCCCAAACATCCCAATTTCAAGGCCTGAGCCATATTTTGAAGCCAAATTCTGGCTCTCTGCACGTATTTGCAGTTTGAAATTACGACTTTTTTATACCCAACATATGCAAAGAACTGAAAGCGGCGTTTGGTCACATTTGCCCCAAACTTTCCTGCAGTTTTTAAAATATCGCAAATATCCTAATATCGAGGCCTGAGCCATATTTTGGATCCAAATTCTGGCTCTATGCACGTATTCGCAGTTTGATACTACGACTTTTTATACCCAACAAATGCCAAGTACTGGACGCGGCAGTGATTCACATTTTGCACAAACTCCCATGCAGTTTTCAAAATTTCCCAAACATCCCAATTTCGAAGCCTGAGCCATATTTTGGAGCCAAATTCTGGCTCTCTGCACGTATTCGCAGTTTGAAATTACGACTTTTTTATACCCAACATATGCGAAGTACTGAAAGTGGAGTTTAGTTACATTTGTCCCAATCCCCCCTGCAGTTTTCAAAATATCCCAAACATCCCAATTTCGAGGCTTGAGCCATATTTGTGGAGCCAAATTCAGGCTCTCTGCACGTATTCGCAGTTTGAAATAACGACTTTTTATACCCAACATATGCCAAGTACTGAAAGCGGCGTTTGGTCACATTTGTCCCAAACCTCCCTGCAGTTTTCAAAATATCCTAAATATCCCAATTTCGAGGCCTGAGCCATATTTTGGAGCCAAATTCAGGCTCTCTGCACGTATTCGCAGTTTGAAATTACGACTTTTTATACCCAACATATGCCAAGTACTGAAAGCGGCGTTTGGTCACATTTGTTCCAAACATCCCTGCAGTTTTCAAAATATCCCAAATATCCCAATTTCGAGGCCTGAGCCATATTTTGGAGCCAAATTCTGGCTCTCTGCACGTATTCGCAGTTCGAAATTACGTCTTTTTATACCCAACATAAGCCAAGTACTGAAAGCGGCGTTTAGTCACATTTGTCCCAAACCTCCCCGCAGTTTTCAAAATATCCCAAACATCCCAATTTCGAGGCCTGAGCCATATTTTGGAGCCAAATTCTGGCTCTATGCACCCATTCGCAGTTTGAAATTATGAATTTTTTATACCCAACATATGCGAAGTACTGAAAGCGGCGTTTAGTCACATTTGTCCCAATCCCCCCTGCAGTTTTCAAAATATCCCAAACATCCCAATTTCGAGGCCTGAGCCATATTTTGGAGCAAAATTCTCTCTCTCTGTACGTATTCACAGTTTGAAATAACGACTTTTTATACCCAACATATGCCAAGTACTGAAAGCGGCGTTTGGTCACATTTGTCCCAAATCTAACTGCAGCTTTCAAAATATCCCAAACATCCCAATATCGAGGCCTGAGCCATATTTTGGAGCCAAATTCTGTCTCTCTGCACGTATTCGCAGTTTGATATTACGACTTTTTATACCCAACATATGCCAAGTACTGAAAGCGGCGTTTGGTCACATTTGTCCCAAACCTCCCTGCAGTTTTCAAAATATCCTAAACATCCCCATTTCGAGGCCTGAGACATATTTTGGAGCAAAATTCAGGCTCTCTGCACGTATTCGCAGTTTGAAATTACGACTTTTTATACCCAACATATGCCAAGTCCTGAAAGCGGCAGTGAGTCACATTTTGCACAAACTTCCCTGCAGTTTTCAAAACATCCAAAATATCCCAATTTCGAGGCCTGAGACATATTATGGAGCCAAATTCAGGCTCTTTGCACGTATTCGCAGTTAGAAATTACATCTTTTTATACCCAACATATGCCAAGTACTGAAGCGGCAGTGAGTCACATTTTGCACAAACTCCCCTGCAGTTTTCAAAATATCCTAAACATCATTAATTTCGAGGCCTGAGCAATATTTTGGAACCAAACTCTGGCTCTCTGCACGTATTCGTGGTCTGAAATTACGACTTTTTTATACCCAACATATGCGAAGGACTGAAAGCGGCGTTTGGTCACATTTGTCCCAAACCTCCCTTCAGTTTTCAAAATATCCCAATTATCCCAATATCGTGGCCTAACCCATATTTTGGAGCCAAATTCAGGCTCTTTGCACGTATTCGCAGTTAGAAATTACATCTTTTTATACCCAACATATGCCAAGTACTGAAAGCGGCAGTGAGTCAAATTTTGCACAAACTCCCCTGCAGTTTTCAAAATATCCAAACGTCCCAATTTCGAGGCCTGAGCCATATTTTGGAGCCAAATTCTGGCTCTCTGCACGTATTCGCAGTTTTAAATTATGACTCTTTATACCCAACATATGGCAAGTCCTGGAAACGGCAGTGAGTCACATTTTGCACAAACTCCCCTGTAGTTTTCAAAATATCCCATATATCACAATTTCTAGGTCCTGAGCCATATTTTGGAGCCAAATTCTGGCTCTCTGCACGTATTTGCAGTTTGAAATTACTACTTTTTTATACCCAACATATGCTAAGTACTGAAAGCGGCGTTTGGTCACATTTGTCCCAAACCTCCCTCCAGTTTTCAAAATATCCCAAACATCCCAATTTCGAGGCCTGAGCCATATTTTGGAGCCAAATTCAGGCTCTCTTCACGTATTCGCAGTTTGAAATAACGACTTTTTATACCCAACATATGCCAAGTCCTGAAAGCGGCAGTGAGTCACATTTTGCACAAATTCCCCTGCAGTTTTCGAAATATCCCAAATATCCCAATTTCGAGGCCTGAGCCATATTTTGGAACCAAATTCTGGCTCTCTGCACGTATTCGCAGTTTGAAATTACGATTTTTATACCCAACATATGCAAAGTACTGAAAGCGGCGTTTGGTCACATTTGTCCCAAACCTCCCTGCAGTTTTCAAAATATCCTAAATATCCCAATTTGAGGCCTGAGCCATATTTTGGAGCCAAATTCAGGCTCTCTGCACGTATTCGCATTTTGAAATTACGACTTTTTATACCCAACATATGCCAAGTCCTGAAAGCAGCAGTGAGTCACATTTTGCACAAACTCCCCTGCAGTTTTCAAAATATCCCAAATATCCCGATTTCGAGGCCTGAGCCATATTATGGAGCCAAATTCAGGCTCTTTGCACGTATTCGCAGTTTGAAATTGCAACTTTTTTATACCAACATATGGCAAGTACTGAGAGCGGCTTTCGGTCACATTTGTCCCAAACCTCCCTACAGTTTTCAAAATATCCCAAACATCCCAATTTCGAGGCCTGAGCCATAATTTGGAGCCAAATTCTGGCTCTATGCACGTATTCGCAGTTTGATATTACGAATTTTTATACCCAACATATGCCAAGTACTGAAAGCGGCGTTTGGTCACATTTGTTCCAAACATCCCTGCAGTTTTCAAAATATCCCAAATATCCCAATTTCGAGGCCTGAGCCATATTTTGGAGCCAAATTCTGGCTCTCTGCACGTATTCGCAGTTCGAAATTACGTCTTTTTATACCCAACATATGCCATGTACTGAAAACGGCGTTTAGTGACATTTGTCCCAAACCTCCCCGCAGTTTTCAAAATATCCCAAACATCCCAATTTCGAGGCCTGAGCTATATTTTGGAGCCAAATTCTGGCTCTATGCACGCATTCGCAGTTTGAAATTATGACTTTTTTATACCCAACATATGCGAAGTACTGAAAGCGGCGTTTAGTCACATTTGTCCCAATCCCCACTGCAGTTTTCAAAATATCCCAAACATTCCAATTTCGAGGCCTGAGCCATATTTTGGAGCCAAATTCTGGTTCTCTGCACGTATTCGCAGTTTGAAATAACGACTTTTTATACCCAACATATGCCAAGTCTTGAAAGCGTTTTTGGTCACATTTGTCCCAAATCTAACTGCAGCTTTCAAAATATCCCAAATATCCCAATATCGATGCCTGACCCATATTTTGGAGCCAAATTCTGGCTCTTTGCACGTATTCGCAGTTTGATATTACGACTTTTTATACCCAACATATGCCAAGTCCTGAAAACGGCAGTGAGTCACATTTTGCACAAACTCCCCTGCAGTTTTCAAAATATCCCAAACATCCCAATTTCGAGGCCTGAGCCATATTTTGGAGCCAAATTCTGGCTCTCTGTACGTATTTGCAGTTTGAAATTACGACTTTTTTAAACCCAACATATGCAAAGTACTGAAAGCGGCGTTTGGTCACATTTGTCCCAAACTTTCCTGCAGTTTTGAAAATATCCCAAACATCCCAATATCGAGGCCTGACCCATATTTTGGAGCCAAATTCTGGCTCTTTGCACGTATTCGCAGTTTGATATTACGACTTTTTATACCCAACATATGCCAAGTCCTGAAACCGGCAGTGAGTCACATTTTGAACAAACACCCCTGCAGTTCTCGAAATATCCCAAATATCCCAATTTCGAGGCCTGAGCCTTATTATGGAGCCAAATTCTGGCTCTTTGCACGTATTCGCAGTTTGAAATTGCGAATTTTTTATACCAACATATGGCAAGTACTGAAAGCGGCTTTTGGTCACATTTGTCCCAAACCTCCCTGCAGTTTTCAAAATATCCCAAACATCCCAATTTCGAGGCCTGAGACATAATTTGGAGCCAAATTCTGGCTCTATGCACGTATTCGCAGTTTGATTTTACGAATTTTTATACCCAACATATGCCAAGTACTGAAAGCGGCAGTGAGTCACATTTTGCACAAACTCCCTTCCAGTTTTCAAAATAACGCAAATATCCCAATTTCGAGGTCTGAGCCATATTTTGGAGCCAAATTCTGGCTCTCTGCACGTATTCGCAGTTAGAAATTTAATCTTTTTATACCCAACATATGCCAAGTACTATAAGCGGCGTTTGGTCACATTTGTTCCAAACATCCCTGCAGTTTTCAAAATATCCCAAATATCCCAATTTCGAGGCCTGAGCCATATTTTTGAGCCAAATTCTGGCTCTCTGCACGTATTCGCAGTTCGAAATTACGTCTTTTTATACCCAACATATGCCAAGTACTGAAAGCGGCGTTTAGTCACATTTGTCCCAAACCTCCTTGCAGTTTTCAAAATATCCCAAATATCCCAATTTCGAGGCCTGAGAAATATTTTGGAGCCAAATTCTGGCTCTCTGCATATATTCTGGGTTTGATATTACGACTTTTTATACCCAACATATGCCAAGTATTAAAAGCGGCAGTGAGTCACATTTTGCACAAACTCAACTGCAGTTTTCAAAATATCCCAAACATCCCAATTTCGAGGCCAGAGCAATATTTTGGAGCCAAATTTTGTCTCTCTGCACGTATTCGCAGTTTGAAATTACGAATTTTTTATACCAAACATATGCGAAGGACTGAAAGCGGCGTTTGGTCACATTTGTCCCAAACCTCCCTGCAGTTTTCAAAATATCCCAAATATCCCAATATCGAGGCCTGACCCATAATTTGGAGCCAAATTCTGGCTCTTTGCACGTATTCGCTGTTTGATATTACGACTTTTTATACCCAACATATGCCAAGTACTGAAAGCGGGAGTGAGTCACATTTTCCATTAACTCCCCTGCAGTTTTCAAAATATCCAAAACGTCCCAATTTCGAGGCCTGAGCCATATTTTGGAGCCAAATTCTGGCTCTCTGCACGTATTCGCAGTTTTAAATTACGACTTTTTATACCCAACATATGCCAAGTCCTGAAAACGGCAGTGAGTCACATTTTGCACAAACTCCCCTGCAGTTTTCAAAATATCCCAAACATCCCAATTTCGAGGCCTGAGCCATATTTTGGAGCAAAATTCTGGCTCTCTGCACGTATTTGCAGTTTGAAATTACGACTTTTTTAAACCCAACATATGCAAAGTACTGAAAGCAGCGTTTGGTCACATTTGTCCTAAACTTTCCTGCAGTTTTCAAAATATCCCAAACATTCCAATATCGAGGCCTGACCCATATTTTGGAGCCAAATTCTGGCTCTTTGCACGTATTCGCAGTTTTAAATTACGACTTTTTATACCCAACATATGCCAAGTCCTGAAAGCGGCAGTGAGTCACATTTTGCACACACTCCCCTGCAGTTTTCGAAATATCCCAAATATCCCAATTTCGAGGCCTGAGCCTTATTATGGAGCCAAATTCTGGCTCTTTGCACGCATTCGCAGTTTGAAATTGCGAATTTTTTATACCAACATATGCAAAGTACTGAAAGCGGCGTTTGGTCACATTTGTCCCAAACATCCCTGCAGTTTTCAAAATATCCCAAATATCCCAATTTCGAGGCCTGAGCCATATTTTGGAGCCTAATTCTGGCTCTCTGCAAGTATTCGCAGTTTGATATTACGACTTTTTATACCCAACATATGCCAAGTACTGAAAGCGGCAGTGAGTCACATTTTGCACAAACTCCCCTGCAGTTTTCAAAATATCCTAAACATCCCAATTTCGAGGCCTGAGCAATATTTTGGAGAAAACTCTGGCTCTCTGCACGTATTCGCAGTTTGAAATAACGACTTTTTATACCCAACATACGCCAAGTACTGAAAGCGGCGTTTGGTCACATTTGTCCCAAATCTCTCTGCAGCTTTCAAAATATCCCAAACATCCCAATATCGAGGCCTGAGCCATAATTTGGAGCCAAATTCTGGCTCTATGCACATATTCGCAGTTTGATATTACAAATTTTTATACCCAACATATGCCAAGTCCTGAAAACTGCAGTGAGTCACATTTTGCACAAACTCCCCTGCAGTTTTCGAAATATCCCAAATAACCCAGTTTCGAGGCCTGAGCCATATTTTGGAGCCAAATTCTGGATCTCTGCACGTATTCGCATTTCGAAATTGCGACTCTTTTATACCCAGCATTTGCCAAGTACTGAAAGCGGCAGTGAGTGACATTTTGCCCAAACTCCCCTACAGTTTTCAAAATAACGCAAATATCCCAATTTCAAAGCCTGAGCCATATTTTGGAGCCAAATTCTGGCTCTCTGCACGTATTCGCAGTTAGAAATTACATCTTTTTATACCCAACATATGCCAAGAACTAAAAGCGGCGTTTGGTCACATTTGTTCCAAACATCCCTGCAGTTTTCAAAATATCCCAAATATCCCAATTTCGAGGCCTGAGCCATATTTTGGAGCCAAGTTCTGGCTCTCTGCACGTATTCACAGTTCGAAATTACGTCTTTTTATATCCAACACATGCCAAGTACTGAAAGCGGCGTTTAGTCACATTTGTCCCAAACCTCCCCGCAGTTTTCAAAATATCCCAAATATCCCAATTTCGAGGCCTGAGCCATATTATGGAGCCAAATTCAGGCTCTTTGCACGTATTCGCAGTTTGAAATTGCAACTTTTTTATTCCAACATATGCCAAGTACTGAAAGCGGCTTTTGGTCACATTTGTCCCAAACCTCCCTGCAGTTTTCAAAATATCCCAAACATCCCAATTTCGAGGCCTGAGCCATAATTTGGAGCCAAATTCTGGCTCTATGCACATATTCGCAGTTTGATATTACGACTTTTTATACCCAACATATGCCAAGTCCTGAAAGCTGCAGTGAGTCACATTTTGCACAAACTCCCCTGCAGTTTTCGAAAACTCCCAAATATCCCAGTTTCGAGGCCTGAGCCATATTTTGGAGCCATATTCTGGATCTCTGCACGTATTCGCAGTTTGAAATTGCGACTCTTTTATGCTAAACATTTGCCAAGTACTGAAAGCGGCAGTGAGTGACATTTTGCCCAAACTCCCCTACAGTTTTCAAAATAACGCAAATATCCCAATTTCAAAGCCTGAGCCATATTTTGGAGCCAAATTCTGGCTCTCTGCACGTATTCGCAGTTAGAAATTACATCTTTTTATACCCAACATATTCCAAGAACTGAAAGCGGCGTTTGGTCACATTTGTTCCAAACATCCCTGCAGTTTTCAAAATATCCCAAATAACCCAATTTCGAGGCCTGAGCCATATTTTGGAGCCAAGTTCTGGCTCTCTGCACGTATTCGCAGTTCGAAATTACCTCTTTTTATACCCAACATATGCCAAGTACTGAAAGCGGCGTTTAGTCACATTTGTCCCAAACCTCCCCACACTTTTCAAAATATCCAAAATATCCCAATTTCGAGGCCTGAGCCATACTTTGGAGCCAAATTCTGGCTCGCTGCGTGTATTAGGGGTTTGATATTACGACTTTTTATACCCAACATATGCCAAGTACTGAAAGCGACAGTGAGTCACATTTTGCACAAACTCCCCTGCAGTTTTCAAAATATCCCAAACATCCCAATTTCGAGGCCTGAGCAATATTTTGGATCCAAATTCTGGCTCTCTGAACGTATTCGCAGTTTGAAATTACGACTTTTTTATACCCAACATATGCGAAGGACTAAAAGCGGCGTTTGGTCACATTTGTCCCAAACCTCCCTGCAGTTTTCAAAATATCCCAAATATCCCAATATCGAGGCCTGACCCATATTTAGGAGCCAAATTCTGGCTCTTTGAACGTATTTGCAGTTTGATATTACGACTTTTTATACCCAACATATGCCAAGTACTGAAAGCGGCAGCGAGTCACATTTTGCACAAACTCCCCTGCAGTTTTCAAAATTTCCCAAACGTCCCAATTTCGAGGCCTGAGCCCTATTTTGGAGCCAAATTCTGGCTCCCTGACGTATTCGCAGTTTTAAATTACGACTTATTACACCCAACATATGACAAGTCCTGAAAACGGCAGTGAGTCACATTTTGCAAAAACTCCCCTACAGTTTTCAAAATATCCCAAAGATCCCAATTTCGAGGCCTGAGCCATATTTTGGAGCCAAATTCTTGCTCTCTGCACGTATTTGCAGTTTGAAATTAAGGCTTTTTTATACCCAACATATGCGAAGTACTGAAAGCGGCGTTTGGTCAC
The DNA here is from genome assembly GCF_040958095.1 of Procambarus clarkii. NCBI lineage: Eukaryota > Metazoa > Arthropoda > Malacostraca > Decapoda > Cambaridae > Procambarus > Procambarus clarkii. The sequence goes on from NW_027189457.1 coordinate 81,710, forward strand.
ATTTGTTCCAAACATCCCTGCAGTTTTCAATATATCCCAAATATCCCAATTTCGAGGCCTGAGCCATATTTTGGAGCCAAATTCTGGCTCTCTGCACGTATTCGCAGTTCGAAATTATGTCTTTTTATACCCAACATATGTCAAGTACTGAAAGCGGCGTTTAGTCACATTTGTCCCAATCCCCCCTGCAGTTTTCAAAAAATCCCAAACATCCGAATTTCGAGGCCTGAGCCATATTTTGGAGCCAAATTCTGGTTCTCTGCACGTATTCGCAGTTTGAAATAGCGACTTTTTATACCCAACATACGCCAAGTACTGAAAGCGGCGTTTGGTCACATTTGTCCCAAATCTAACTGCAGCTTTCAAAATATCCTAAACATCCCAATATCGAGGCCTGAGCCATATTTTGGAGCCAAATTCTGGCTCTCTGCACGTATTCGCAGTTTGATATTTCGACTTTTTATACCCAACATATGCCAAGTCCTGAAAGTGGCAGTGAGTCATATTTTGCACAAACTCCCCTGCAGTTTTCAAAAGATCCCAAAAATCCCAATTTCGAGGCCTGAGCCATATTTTGCAGCCAAATTCTGGGTCTATTCACGTATTCGCAGTTTGATATTACGACTTTTTATACCCAACATATGCTAAGTACTGGACGCGGCAGTGAGTCACAAATTTGCACAAACTCCCCTGCAGTTTTTTTTAATTTCCCAAACATCCCCATTTCGAGGCCTGAGCCATATTTTGGAGCCAAATTCAGGCTCTCTTCACGTATTCGCAGTTTTAAATAACGACTTTTTATACCCAACATATGCCAAGTACTGAAAGCGGCGTTTGGTCACATTTGTCCCAAATCTAACTGCAGTTTTCAAAATATCCAAAACATCCCAATATCGAGGCCTGAGCCATATTTTGGAGCCAAATTCTGGCTCTCTGCACGTATTCGCAGTTTGATATTACGACTTTTTACACCCAACATATGCCAAGTCCTGAAAGCGGCAGAGTCACATTTTGCACAAATTCCCCTGCAGTTTTCGAAATATCCCAAATATCCCAATTTCGAGGCCTGAGCCATATTTTGGTGCCAAATTCTGGCTCTCTGCACGTATTCGCAGTTTGAAATTGCGATTTTTATACCCAACATATGCGAAGTACTGAAAGCGGCGTTTGGTCACATTTGCCCCAAACCTCCCTGCAGTTTTCAAAATATCCTAAATATCCCAATTTCGAGGCCTGAGCCATATTTTGGAGCCAAATTCAGGCTCTCTGCACGTACTCGCAGTTAGAAATTACGACTTTTTATACCCAACATATGCCAAGTCCTGAAAGCGGCAGTGAGTCACATTTTGAACAAACTCCCCTGCAGTTTTCAAAATATCCCAAATATCCCAATTTCGAGGCCTGAGCCATATTATGGAGCCAAATTCAGGCTCTTTGCACATATTCGCAGTTTGAAATTGCAACTTTTTTATACCAACATATGGCATGTACTGAAAGCGGCTTTCGGTCACATTTGTCCCAAACCTCCCTGCAGTTTTCAAAATATCCCAAACATCCCAATATCGAGGCCTGACCCATATTTTGGAGCCAAATTCAGTCTCTCTGCACGTATTTGCAGTTTAAAATTACGACTTTTTTATACCCAACATATGCGAAGTACTGAAAGTGGCTTTCGGTCACATTTGTCCCAAACCTCCCTCCAGTTTTCAAAATATCCCAAACATCCCAATTTCGAGGCCTGAGCCGTAATTTGGAGCCAAATTCTGGCTCTCTGCACGTATTCGCAGTTTGATATTACAAATTTTTATACCCAACATATGCCAAGTACTGAAAGCGGCAGTGAGTCACATTTTGCCCAAACTCTCCTCCAGTTTTCAAAATAACGCAAATATCCCAATTTCGAGGTCTGAGCCATATTTTGGAGCCAAATTCTGCACGTATTCGCAGTTAGAAAATACATCTTTTTATACCCAACATATGCCAAGTACTGAAAGCGGCGTTTGGTCACATTTGTTCCAAACATCCCTGCAGTTTTCAAAATATCAAAAATATCCCAATTTCGAGGCCTGAGCCATAATTTGGAGCCAAATTCTGGCTCTGTGCATGCATTCGCAGTTTGAAATTATGACTTTTTTATACCCAACATATGCGAAGTACTGAAAGCGGCGTTTAGTCACATTTGTCCCAATCCCCCCTGCAGTTTTCAAAATATCCCAAACATCCCAATTTCGAGGCCTGAGCAATATTTTGGAGCCAAATTTTGGCTCTCTGCACGTGTTCGCAGTTTGAAATTAGGACTTTTTTATACCCAACATATGCCAAGTACTGAAAGCGGCAGTGAGTCACATTTTGCACAAACTCCCCTGCAGTTTTCAAAATATCCCAAACGTCCCAATTTCGAAGCCTGAGCCCTATTTTGGAGCCAAATTCTGGCTCCCTGACGTATTCGCAGTTTTAAATTACGACTTTTTATACCCAACATATGACAAGTCCTGAAAACGGCAGTGAGTCACATTTTGCTCAAACTCCCCTACAGTTTTCAAAATATCCCAAACATCCCAATTTCGAGGCCTGAGCCATATTTTGGAGCCAAATTCTTGCTCTCTTCACGTATTTGCAGTTTGAAATTACGGCTTTTTTATACCCAACATATGCGAAGTACTGAAAGCGGCATTTGGTCACATTTGTTCCAAACATCCCTGCAGTTTTCAAAATATCCCAAATATCCCAATTTCGAGGCCTGACCCATATTTTGGAGCCAAATTCTGGCTCTTTCCACGTATTCGCAGTTTGATATTACGACTTTTTATACCCAACATATGCCAAGTCCTGAAAGCGGCAGTGAGTCACATTTTGCACACACTCCCCTGCAGTTTTCGAAATATCTGAAATATCCCAATTTCGAGGCCTGAGCCATATTTTGGAGCCAAATTCGGGCTCTCTGCACGTATTCGCAGTTCGAAATTACGTCTTTTTATACCCAACATATGTCATATACTGAAAGCGGCGTTTAGTCACATTTGTCCCAATCCCCCCTGCAGTTTTCAAAATATCCCAAATATCCCAATATCGAGGCCTGACCCATATTTTGGAGCCAAATTCAGTCTCTCTGCACGTATTTGCAGTTTAAAATTACGACTTTTTTATACCCAACATATGCGAAGTACTGAAAGCGGCGTTTGGTCACATTTGTCCCAAACCTCCCTCCAGTTTTCAAAATTTCCCAAACATCCCAATTTCAAGGCCTGAGCCATATTTTGGAGCCAAATTCTGGCTCTATTCACGTATTCGCAGTTCGAAATTACGTCTTTTTATACCCAACATATGCCATGTACTGAAAGCGGCGTTTGGTCACATTTGTCCCAAACCTCCCTCAAGTTTACAAAATATCCCAAACATCCCAATTTCGAGGCCTGAGCCATATTTTGGAGCCAAATTCTGGCTCTATTCACGTATTCGCAGTTTGATATTACGACTTTTTATACCCAACATATGCTAAGTACTGGACGCGGCAGTGAGTCACAAATTTGCACAAACTCCCCTGCAGTTTTTAGAATTTCCCAAACATCCCAATTTCGAGGCCTGAGCCATATTTTGGAGCCAAATTCAGGCTCTCTTCACGTATTCGCAGTTTGAAATAACGACTTTTTATACCCAACATATGCCAAGTACTGAAAGCAGCGTTTGGTCACATTTGTCCCAAATCTAACTGCAGTTTTCAAAATATCCCAAACATCCCAATATCGAGGCCTGAGCCATATTTTGGAGCCAAATTCTGGCTCTCTGCACGTATTCGCAGTTTGATATTACGACTTTTTACACCCAACATATGCCAAGTCCTGAAAGCGGCAGAGTCACATTTTGCACAAATTCCCCTGCAGTTTTCGAAATATCCCAAATATCCCATTTTCGAGGCCTGAGCCATATTTTGGAGCCAAATTCTATGTCTCATTGCCGCTCTCAGTACTTGGCATATGTTAGGTATAAAAAGTCGTAATTTAAAACTGCAAATACGTGCAGAGAGCAAGAATTTGGCTTCAAAATATGGCTCTGGCCTCGAAATTGAGATGTTTGGGATATTTTAAAACTGCAGGGGGGATTGGGACAAATTTGACCAAACGCCACTTTCAGTACTTGGCATATGTTGGGTATATAAAGTCGAAAATTCAAACTGCGAATACGTGCAAAGAGCTTGAATTTGGCTCCAAAATATGGCTCAGGCCTCGAAATTGGGATGTTTGGGAAATTTTGTAAACTGCAGGGAGGTTAGGGACAAATGTGACCAAACGCTGCTTTCAGTACTTGGCATATGTTGGGTTTATAAAGTCGTAATTTCAAACTGCGAATACGTGCAGAGAGCGAGAATTTAGCTCCAAAAGATGGCTTAGGCCTCGAAATTGGGATATTTGTGATATTTTGAAAACTGCAGGGGAGTTTGTGCAAAATGTGACTCACTGCCGCTTTCAGTACTTGGCATATGTTGGGTATAAAAAATCGTAATATCAAACTGCGAATACGTGCAGAGAGCCAGAATTTGGCTCCAAAATATGGCTCAGACCTCGAAACTGGGATATTTGGGATATTTTGAAAACTGCAGGGGAGTTTGTGCAAAATGTGAATCACTGCTGCTTTCAATACTTGGCATATATTGGGTATAAAAAGTCGTAATTTCAAACTCCGAATACGTGCAGAGAGCCTGAATTTGGCTCCAAAATATGGCTCAGTCCTCGATATTGGGATGTTTGATATATTTTGAAAACTGCAGAGGGGATTGGGACAAATGTGTCCAAACGCCGCTTTCAGTACTTGACATTAATTGGGTATAAAAAAGTCGCAGTTTCAAACTGCGAATACGTTAAGAGAGCCAGAATTTGGCTCCAAAATATGGCTCGGGCCTCGATATTGGGATTTTTGGGATATTTTGAAAACTGCAGGGGAGTTTGTGCAAAATGTGACTCACTGCTGCTTTCAGTACTTGGCATTTATTGGGTATTAAAAAGTCGCAATTTCAAACTGCGAACACGTTCAGAGAGACAGAATTTGGCACCAAAATATGGCTCAGGCCTCGCAATTGGGATGTTTGGGATATTTTGAAAACTGCAGGGGTTTTGGGACAAATATGACCAAACGCCGCTTTCAGTACTTGTCATATGTTGGGTATAAAAAGTCGTAATTTAAAACAGCGAATACGTGCAGAGAGCCAGAATTTGGCTCCAAAATATGGCTCAAGCCTCGAAATTAAGATGTTTGGGATATTTTAAAAACTGCAGGGGGGATCTTCTTGAGGTTATCTTGAGATGATTTCGGGGCTTTAGTGTCCCCGCGGCCCGGTCCTCGACCAGGCCTCCACCCCCAGGAAGCAGCCCGTGACAGCTGACTAACACCCAGGTACCTATTTTACTGCTAGGTAACAGGGGCATAGGGTGAACGAAACTCTGCCCATTGTTTCTCGCCGGCGCCTGGGATCGAACCCAGGACCACAGGATCACAAGTCCAGCGTGCTGTCCGCTCGGCCGACCAGCTCCCCTATTGATTGAATTGGGATAAATTTGACCAAACGCCGCTTTCAGAACTTGTCATATGTTGGGTATAAAAAGTCGTAATTTCAAAGGGCGAATACGTGCAGAGAGCCAGAATTTGGCTCCAAAATATGGCTCTGGCCTCGAAATTGGCATGCTTGGGATATTTTGAAAACTACAGGGAGGGGTTTGGGACAAATTTGACCAAACGCCGTTTTTCGTACTTGGCATATGTTGGGTATAAAAAGGCGTAATATCAAACTGCGAATACGTGCAGAGAGCGAGAATTTGGCTCCAAAATATTGTTCAGGCCTCGAAATTAGGATATTTGATATTTTTTGAAAACTGCAGGGGGGATTGGGACAAATGTGTCCAAACGGCGCAATCAGTACTTGGCATTTATTGGGTATAAAAAAGTCGCAATTTCAAACTGCGAATACGTTAAGAGAGCCAGAATTTGGCTCCAAAATATGGCCTGGGCCATGAAATTGGGAAGTTTGGGATATTTTGAAAACTGCAGGGGGGTTTGGGACAAATATGACCAAACGCCGCTTTCAGTACTTGGCATATGTTGGGTATAAAAAGTCGTAATACCAAACTGCGAATACGTGCAGAGAGCCTGAATTTGGCTCCAAAATATGGCTCAGATCTCGAAACGGGGATATTTGGGATATTTTGAGAACTGCAGGGGAGTTTGTGCAAAATGTGACTCACTGCCGCTTTCAGTACTTGGCATATGTTGGGTATAAAAAGTCGTAATTTCAAACTGCGAATACGTGCAGAGAGCCAGAATTTGGCTCCAAAATACGGCTCAAGCCTCGAAATTGGGATGTTTGATAAATTTTTGAAAACTGCAGGGGGGATTGGGACAAATGTGTCCAAAGGCTGCATTCAGTACTTGTTATATGTTGGGTATAAAAAAGTCGCAATTTCAAACTGCGAATACGTGCAGAGAGCCAGAATTTGGCTCCAAAATCAGGCTCAGGCCATGAAATTGGGATATTTGGGATATTTTGAAAACTGCAGGGGAGTTTGTGCAAAATTCGACTCACTGCTGCTCTAAGGTCTTGGCATATGTTGGGTATAAAAAGTCGTAATATAAAACTGTGAATACGTGCAGAGAGCCAGACGTTGACTCCAAAATATGGCTCAGGCCTCGATATTGGGATGTTTGGGATATTTTGAAAACTGCAGGGGGGATTGGGCCAAATGTGACCAAATGCCGCTTTCAGGACATGGCATATGTTGGGAATAAAAAAGTTGCAATTTTAAACTGTAAATACGTGCAGAGAGCCAGAATTTGGCTCCAAAATATGGCTCCGGCCTCGAAATTGGGATTTTCGGGATATTTTGAAAATTGCAGGGGGGATTGGGACAAATGTGACCAAACGCCGCTTTCAGTTTTTGGCATATGTTGGGTATAAAAAATCGTAATTTCAAACTGCAAATACGTGCAGAGAGCCAGAATTTGGCTCCAAAATATGGCTCAGGCCTCGAAATTGGGATATTTGGGATATTTTGAAAACTGCAGGGGAGTTTGTGCAAAATGTGATTTAATGCCACTTTCCGTACTTGGCATATGTTGGGTATAAATAGTCGTAATATCAAACTGCGAATGCGTGCAGAGAGCCAGAATTTGGCTCCAAAATATGGCTCAGACCTCGAAACTGGGATATTTGGGGTATTTTGAAAACTGCAGGGGAGTTTGTGCAAAATGTGAATCACTGCCGCTTTCAGTACTTTGCATATGTTGGGTATAAAAAGTAGTAAATTCAAACTGCGAATACGTGCAGAGAGCCAGAATTTGGCTCCAAAATATGGTTCAGGCCTCGAAATTCGGATGTTTGATACATTTTGAAAACTGCATGGGGGATTGGAACAAATGTGTCCAAACGCCGTTTTCAATTCTTGGCATATGTTGGGTATAAAAAAGTCGCAATTTCAAACTGCGAATACGTGTAGAGAGCCAGAATTTGGCTCCAAAATATGCCTCATGCTTCGAAATTGGGATGTTTGATAAATTTTGAAAACTGCATGTGGAATTGGGACAAATGTGTCCAAATGCCGCTTTCAGTACTTGGCGTATGTTGGGTATAAAAAAACGTAATTTAAAACTGCGAATACGTGCAGAGAACCCGAATTTGGCTCCAAAATATGGATCAGGCCTATAAATTGGGATGTTTTGATATTTTGAAAACTGCAGGGTGGATTGGGCAAAATGTGATCAAACGCCGCTTTCAGAACTTGGCATATGTTGGGTATAAAAAAGTAGCAATTTTAAACTGCGAATACGTGCAGAGAGCCAGAATTTGGTTCCAAAATATGGCTCAGGCCTCGAAATTGGGATATTTGGGATATTTCGAAAACTGCAGGGGAGTAGCAGCTAAATAAATAAATAAACAGCTAAATAAATTAATAATACACAGTACGTTTATCTAAGATTAGCTAAAGGTTTGTTTTTAGTGGAAGACCCTAATAAGATAATGTGTTTCTATGTAACTTTAAAAGAACATTGATGGTTAACCATAGCCTCATGAGTCGGAGACAAAAATGTATTCCGTTAGGCTATTGCAGTCTTATCAGTCTTGCCTACTCGCTATTGTTGATACAATATGTAATTAATCTCCATTGCAATTTCACCTTTTCCAGTGATTGGTTCCAGTGTTCTTGAAATTCATAATTGTATTTTCCTACTCGATTGTATTTGAAATAAACTGTTTATACTTACCCTGGTGCTACATAGCCTTGCTGGTTTGGTACCTTCTTTTGATAATTACTTACTTATACTTGCCCTTAATATATGTAAAAAATATTTTTTCAGGAGTGTGGCACGTGTGGACAAGTGTTGGATCAGAGGAGTCAAGGTAAAGTGCTTATTTAACAACTAGTTCTGGCGAGGAGCGGGTGGAACTAGATGGACGTAGAAAACTTCACATTCTTGTTACACTAACACTGGTTTGTGCCTCGGAGAGGCTGCAGGATCCAGTAAGTTCAGTAGAACTTCGGTTTCAACTCCTTTTGACCATGTCGTAGCTCAGTCGATTACGGCAGCGTCTGGGATGCTCTCGGATGCAGGTTTGAATCCTCGTTCCGGCCCTTGTGGATTTGTACACTCTTGTTAACAGGCTGAGAGCTTTTCTTTCCCATAGATTTATTTATAGAAGAGTTAGCATTAAGTCGGCTGGGTTTATTAACGTATTGTTTTTAGGCCTCATTTAGATTATGCAGTTCAGTTTTGATCGCCATGCTAAACAATGGACATAATTCACTAGAACACGTCAGTTAGGATGACAAAGTTAATCCCGCAAATTATAAAGCTTCCGTATGAAGAGATGTTGGAAAAACCTTAACGTGACATGATTGAAGTGTACAAGTGGATGAATGGGCATAACAAGGGAGTTATTGATAAGGCTTTAAATGAAGATAAGTTTAGATTTAGGAGATACCTGGGTAAATACTGGTTTGGTAACTGGGTTGTGGATTTGTGGAACAAATTACTGGATCATGTGCAGACGACGAGTCACAATAACGTGGCTGAAGTATGTTGACCAGACCACACACTAGAAGGTGAAGGGACGACGACGTTTCGGTCCGTCCTGGACATTCTCCTGTCTATTGTGGATCATACTACTGGATCACTGGATCCATATTACTGGATCATAATAGGCATAGGAATCTTTGATTGGTTGAAGCTTAGGTTAGACGTATATGAATGAGTGTGGGTGGATATAAATAGGTGGTGATACGTGCAGGCCAATAGGCTATCTGCAGTTTCTTGACTTACGTTCTACTAGTTTACACTCAGAACGCGACTATCCAATCAACTTACATCTGTATCCTCAATTGCTGCTAGGTGATCAAGGGCGAACATTTAACCTTGAATGTTTAATACAAACCAAATGATGGGTAGCAAAGATGTGTGGTAAGGTAAAAGCTGGGTGGCGAGGCAAGTTTTGGAGTAGTGAAGACTTAGAATATTGTTCAATGTGGGTGACAAAGACTTGCTGTGAAGAGTAGGTAAATAAATTGAGAGATAGGAGAATTATCTTAAGATTAGACTTGGACTGGCAGGCATATTCATTATATATCATTAATGCATATGCCATGGGGGGGGGGGGAGTTTTTCCCCAAAGGCATAAACTGCTAGGTCAGGTCATCCACAAACCCATATCCAATGACTCCAAGGTCATGGGAAGCTTGACCTTCCCATGAAGTTGGAGGATTGTTGGTGGGTTTGTGGATTTGGAATGAGGGAAGATGCGGGCTGGATGAGGCAGTTTATGTCTTGGGAAATATTTGTAATCATTTTATTTAGAGATGAGTGTGAGCAGAAATGACACGCTATAGTAGTAATTTATAGTGAAGATGATAATGTATTTTCCAAATGAGAAAAAATTATGCGTGGCGAAAACTTAAGTTGAGATAAAAGTATGTTGTCAACAGCTCTACAATAAAAGATTTCGTTGTGGAAGAGATTCCCGCCCGAAAGGTCGGCCATCTTGGCGCGCAGTTTGAACGCTCCTGGCTGGACTTTCTTTCCACACCTCGCCTGGAGCTCATCTTTGAATTCAGCTGGCTTTTTTGGGCCAGTGTGTGCTCACTGCAGCTATCCAGGGGCTCACAGCATCAGGGGAGGCCGGAGCCTCCCTAATGGACGCCATTTTTTGGAGCCAAATTCTGGCTCTATGCACGCATTCGCAGTTTGATATTACGATTTTTTATACCCAAAATATGCCAAGTGCTGAAAGCGGCAATGAGTCACATTTTAAACAAACTCCCCTGCAGTTTTCAAAATATCCCAAACATCCCAATTTCAAGGCCTGAGCCATATTTTGGAGCCAAATTCTGGCTCTCTGCACGTATTCGCAGTTTGAAATTGCTACATTTTTATACCCAACATATGCCTAGTACTGAAAGCGGCAGTGAGTCACATTTTGAACAAACTCCCCTGCAGTTTTCAAAATATCCCAATTTCGAGGCCTGAGCCATATTTTGGAGCCAAATTCTGGCTCTCTGCACGTATTCGCAGTTTGAAATTAAAACTTTTTATACCCAACATATGCCAAGTACTGAATGCGGTGTTTGGTCACATATGTCCCAAACCTCCCTACAGTTTTAAAAATATCCCAAACATCCCAATTTCGAGGCTTGAGCCACATTTTAGAGCCAAATTTAGAATCTCTGCACGTATTCGCAGCTTGATATAACGACTTTTTATACCCAACATATGCCAAGTCCTGAGAGTTGCAGTGAGTCACATTTTGCACAAACTCCCCTGCAGTTTTCGAAATATCCCAAATATCCCAATTTCGAGGCCTGAGCCATTATTTGGAGTCAAATTCAGGCTCTCTGCACGTATTCGCAGTTTGAAATTACGACTTTTTATACCCAACATATGCGAAGTACTGAAAGCAGCATTTGGTCACATTTGTCCCAAATCCCCCTGCAGTTTTCAAAATATCCCAAACATCCCAATTTCGAGGCCTGAGCCATATTTTGGAGCCAAATTTTGGCTCTATTCACGTATTCGCAGTTTGAAATTGCGACTTTTTTATACCCAACATATGCCAAGTACTGAAAGCGGCGTTTGGTCTCATTTGTCCCAATCCACCCTGCAGTTTTCAAAATATCCCAAACATCCAAATTTCGAGGCCTGAGCCGTATTTTGAAGCCAAATTCTGGCTCTCTGCGCGTATTCGCAGTTTGAAATTACGACTTTTTATACCCAACATATGCCACGTACTGCAAGCGGCGTTTGGTCAAATTTGTCCCAAACCCCTCTGCAGTTTTCAAAATATCCAAAACATGCCAATTTCGAGGCCTGAGCCATGTTTTAGAGCCAAATTTTGGCTCTATTCACGTATTCGCAGTTTTAAATTACGACTTTTTATACCCAACATATGCCTAGTTCTGAAAGCAGCAATGAGTCACATTTTGCACAAACTCCCCTGCAGTTTACGAAATATCCCCAATATCCCAATTTCGAGGCCTGAGCCATATTTTGGAGCCGAATTCTGGCTCTCTGCACGTATTCACAGTTTGAAATTGCGACTTTTTTATACCCAACATATGCCAAGTACTGAAAGCGGCGTTTGGTCACATTTGTTCAAATCCCCCTTGCAGTTTTCAAAATATCCCAAACATCCCAATTTCGAGGCCTGAGCGATATTTTGGAGATAAATTGTGTGTCTCTGCACGTATTCGCAGTTTGAAATTACTACTTTTTTATACCCAACATATGCAAAGTACTGAAAGCGGCGTTTGGTCACATTTGTCCCAAACCTCCCTGCAGTCTTCAAAATATCCGAAACATCCCAATTTCGAAGCCAGAGTCATATTTTGGAGCCAAATTCTGGCTCTCTGCACGTATTCGCAGTTTGAAATTACGACTTTTTATACCCAACATATGCCAAGTACTGAACGCGGCAGTGAGTCACATTTTGCACAAACTCCCCTTCAGTTTTCAAAATATCCCAAACATCCCAATTTTGAGGCCTGAGCCGTATTTTGGATCCAAATTCTGGCTCTCTGCACGTATTCGCAGTTTGAAATTACGAATTTTTTATACCCAACATATGCCAAGTCCTGAAAGCGGCAGTGAGTCACATTTTGCATAAACTCCCCTGCAGTTTACAAAATATCCCAAATATCCCAATTTCGAGGCCTGAGCCATTTTTTGGAGCCAAATTCTGGCTCTCTGCACGTATTTGCAGTTTGAAATTGCGACTTTTTTATACCCAACATATGCCAAGAACTGAATGCTGCGTTTGGACACATTTGTCCCAATCCCCCCTGCCGTTTTCAAAATATATCAAACATCCCAATTTCGAGCCCTGAGCCATATTTTAGAGCCAAATTCAGGCTCTCTGCACGTATTCGCAGTTTGAAATTACGACTTTTTATACCCAACAAATGCCAAGTACTGAAAGCGGCAGTGAGTGACATTTTTCACAAACTCCCCTGCAGTTTTCAAAATATCCCAAATATCCCAAATTCGAGACCTCAGCCATATTTTGGAGCCAAATTCTGCCTCTCAGCACGTATTGGCAGTTTGAAATTGCGAATTTTTATACCCAACATATGCCGAGCACTGAAAGCAGCAGTGAGTCACATTTTGCACAAACTCCCCTGCAGGTTTCAAAATATCCAAAATTCCCCAATTTCGAGGCCTGAGCCATATTTTGGAGCCAAATTCTGGCTCTCTGCACGTTTTCGCAATTTGAAATTACGACTTTTTTATACCCAACATATGCCAAGTACTGAAAGCGGCGTTTGGTCACATTTGTCCCAAACCTCCCTGCAGTCTTCAAAATATCCGAAACATCCCAATTTTGAGGCCAGAGTCATATTTTGGAGCCAAATTCTGGCTCTCTGCACGTATTCGCAGTTTAATATTACGAATTTTTATACCCATCATACGCCAAGTACTGAAAGCAGCAGTGAGTCACATTTTGCACAAACTCCCCTGCAATTTTCACAATATCCCAAACATCCCAATTTCGAGGCCGGAGCCATATTTTGGTGCCAAATTCTGGCTCTCTGCACTTATTCGCAGTTTGAAATTACGAATTTTTTATACCCAACAAATGCGAAGTACTGAAAGCAGCGTTTGGTCACATTTGTTATAAACCTCCAAGCAGTTTTCAAAATATCACTACCATCTTAATATCGAGGCCTGAGCCATATTTTCGAGCCAAATTCTGGCTCTCTGCACGTATTCGCAGTTTAATATTACGAATTTTTATACCCATCATACGCCAAGTACTGAAAGAAGCAGTGAGTCACATTTTGCACAAACTCCCCTGCAATTTTCAAAATATCCCAAACATCCCAATTTCGAGGCCTGAGCCATATTTTGGAGCCAAATTTTGGCTCTATTCACGTATTCGCAGTTTGAAATTGCGACTTTTTTATACCCAACATATGCCAAGTACTGAAAGCGGCGTTTGGTCTCATTTGTCCCAATCCACCCTGCAGTTTTCAAAATATCCCAAACATCCAAATTTCGAGGCCTGAGCCGTATTTTGAAGCCAAATTCTGGCTCTCTGCGCGTATTCGCAGTTTGAAATTACGACTTTTTATACCCAACATATGCCACGTACTGCAAGCGGCGTTTGGTCAAATTTGTCCCAAACCCCTCTGCAGTTTTCAAAATATCCAAAACATGCCAATTTCGAGGCCTGAGCCATGTTTTAGAGCCAAATTTTGGCTCTATTCACGTATTCGCAGTTTTAAATTACGACTTTTTATACCCAACATATGCCTAGTTCTGAAAGCAGCAATGAGTCACATTTTGCACAAACTCCCCTGCAGTTTACGAAATATCCCCAATATCCCAATTTCGAGGCCTGAGCCATATTTTGGAGCCGAATTCTGGCTCTCTGCACGTATTCACAGTTTGAAATTGCGACTTTTTTATACCCAACATATGCCAAGTACTGAAAGCGGCGTTTGGTCACATTTGTTCAAATCCCCCTTGCAGTTTTCAAAATATCCCAAACATCCCAATTTCGAGGCCTGAGCGATATTTTGGAGATAAATTGTGTGTCTCTGCACGTATTCGCAGTTTGAAATTACTACTTTTTTATACCCAACATATGCAAAGTACTGAAAGCGGCGTTTGGTCACATTTGTCCCAAACCTCCCTGCAGTCTTCAAAATATCCGAAACATCCCAATTTCGAAGCCAGAGTCATATTTTGGAGCCAAATTCTGGCTCTCTGCACGTATTCGCAGTTTGAAATTACGACTTTTTATACCCAACATATGCCAAGTACTGAACGCGGCAGTGAGTCACATTTTGCACAAACTCCCCTTCAGTTTTCAAAATATCCCAAACATCCCAATTTTGAGGCCTGAGCCGTATTTTGGATCCAAATTCTGGCTCTCTGCACGTATTCGCAGTTTGAAATTACGAATTTTTTATACCCAACATATGCCAAGTCCTGAAAGCGGCAGTGAGTCACATTTTGCATAAACTCCCCTGCAGTTTACAAAATATCCCAAATATCCCAATTTCGAGGCCTGAGCCATTTTTTGGAGCCAAATTCTGGCTCTCTGCACGTATTTGCAGTTTGAAATTGCGACTTTTTTATACCCAACATATGCCAAGAACTGAATGCTGCGTTTGGACACATTTGTCCCAATCCCCCCTGCCGTTTTCAAAATATATCAAACATCCCAATTTCGAGCCCTGAGCCATATTTTAGAGCCAAATTCAGGCTCTCTGCACGTATTCGCAGTTTGAAATTACGACTTTTTATACCCAACAAATGCCAAGTACTGAAAGCGGCAGTGAGTGACATTTTTCACAAACTCCCCTGCAGTTTTCAAAATATCCCAAATATCCCAAATTCGAGACCTCAGCCATATTTTGGAGCCAAATTCTGCCTCTCAGCACGTATTGGCAGTTTGAAATTGCGAATTTTTATACCCAACATATGCCGAGCACTGAAAGCAGCAGTGAGTCACATTTTGCACAAACTCCCCTGCAGGTTTCAAAATATCCAAAATTCCCCAATTTCGAGGCCTGAGCCATATTTTGGAGCCAAATTCTGGCTCTCTGCACGTTTTCGCAATTTGAAATTACGACTTTTTTATACCCAACATATGCCAAGTACTGAAAGCGGCGTTTGGTCACATTTGTCCCAAACCTCCCTGCAGTCTTCAAAATATCCGAAACATCCCAATTTTGAGGCCAGAGTCATATTTTGGAGCCAAATTCTGGCTCTCTGCACGTATTCGCAGTTTAATATTACGAATTTTTATACCCATCATACGCCAAGTACTGAAAGCAGCAGTGAGTCACATTTTGCACAAACTCCCCTGCAATTTTCACAATATCCCAAACATCCCAATTTCGAGGCCGGAGCCATATTTTGGTGCCAAATTCTGGCTCTCTGCACTTATTCGCAGTTTGAAATTACGAATTTTTTATACCCAACAAATGCGAAGTACTGAAAGCAGCGTTTGGTCACATTTGTTATAAACCTCCAAGCAGTTTTCAAAATATCACTACCATCTTAATATCGAGGCCTGAGCCATATTTTCGAGCCAAATTCTGGCTCTCTGCACGTATTCGCAGTTTAATATTACGAATTTTTATACCCATCATACGCCAAGTACTGAAAGAAGCAGTGAGTCACATTTTGCACAAACTCCCCTGCAATTTTCAAAATATCCCAAATATCCCAATTTCGAGGCGCGAGCCATATTTTGGAGCCAAATTCAGGCTGTCTGCACGTATTCGCAGTTTGAAATTACTACTTTTTATACCCAACATATGCGAATTACTGAGAGCGGCGTTTGGTAACATTTGTCCCAAACCTCCCTGCAGTTTTCAAAATATCCCAAACATCACAATTTCGAGGCCTGAGCTTTATTTTGGAGACAAATTGTGTGTCTCTGCACGTATTCGCAGTTTGAAATTACTACTTTCTTATACCCAACATATGCAAAGTACTGAAAGCGGCGTTTGGTCACATTTGTCCCAAACCTCCCTGCAGTCTTCAAAATATCCGAAACATCCCAATTTTGAGGCCAGAGTCATATTTTGGAGCCAAATTCTGGCTCTCTGCACGTATTCGCAGTTTGAAATTGCGACTTTTTTAAACCCAACTTATGCCAAATACTGAAAGCGGCATTTGGTCACATTTGTCCCAAACCTCCCTTCAGTCTTCAAAATATCCCAAACATCCCAATTTCGAGGCCTGAGCCATATTTTGGAGCCAAATTCAGGCTGTCTGCACGTATTCGCAGTTTGAAATTACGACTTTTTATTCCCAACATATGCCAATTACTTAGAGCGGCGTTTGGTCACATTTGTCCCAAACCTCCCTGCAGTTTTCAAAATATCCCAAACATCACAATTTCGAGGCCTGAGCGATATTTTGGAGACAAATTGTGTGTCTCTGCACGTATTCGCAGTATGAAATTACTACTTTTTTTATACCCAACATATGCAAAGTACTGAAAGCGGCGTTTGGTCACATTTGGCCCAAACCTCCCTGCAGTTTTCAAAATATCCCAAACATTCCAATATCGAGGCCTGAGTCATATTTTGGAGCCAAATTCAGGCTCTCTGCACGTATTCTCAGTTTGAAATTACGAATTTTATAACGAACATATGCCATGTACTGAAAGCGGCAGTGAGTCACATTTTGCACAAACTCCCCTGCAGTTTTCGAAATATCCCAATTTCGAGGCCTGAGCCATATTTTGGAGTCAAATTCAGGCTCTCTGCACGTATTCGCAGTTTGAAATTATGACTTTTTATACCCAACATATGCGAAGTACAAAAAGCGGCATTTGGTCACATATGTCCCAAACCCCCCTTTAGTTTCCAAAATATCCCAAATATCCCAATTTCGAGGCCTGAGCCATATTTTGGAGCCATATTCTGGCTCTCTGCATGTATTCGCAGTTTGAAATTACGACTTTTTATACCCAACATATGCCTAGTCCTGAGAGTGGCAATGAGTCATATTTCGTACAAACTCCCCTGCAGTTTTCGAAATAACCCAAATATCCCAATTTCGAGGCCTGAGCCATATTTTGGAGCCGAATTCTGGCTCTCTGCACGTATTCGCAGTTTGAAATTGCGACTTTTTTATACCCAACATATGCCAAATACTGAAAGCGGCATTTGGTCACATTTGTCCCAATCCCTCTGTAGTTTTCAAAATATCCCAAACATCCCTATTTCGAGGCCTGAGCCATATTTTGGAGCCAAATTCTGGCTCTATACACGTATTCGCAGTTTGAAATTACGACTTTTTATACCCAACATATGCTAAGTCCTGAAAGCGGCAGTGAGTCACATTTTGCACAATCTCCCCAGCAGCTTTCGAAATATCCCAAATATCCCAATTTCGAGGCCAGAGCCATGTTTTGGAGCCAAATTCTGGCTCTCTGCACGTATTCGCAGTTTGAAATTACGACTTTTTTATACCCAACATATGCCAAGTACTGAAAGCGGTGCTTGGTCACATTTGTCCCAAACCTCCCTGCAGTCTTCAAAATATCCCAAACATCCCAATTTCGAGGCCTGAGCCATATTTTGGAGCCACATTCTGGCTCTCTGCACGTATTCGCCGTTTGATATTACGACTTTTTATATCCAACATATGCCAAGTACTGAAAGTGGCAGAGAGTCACATCTTGCACAAACTGCCCTGCAGTTTTCAAAATATCCCAAACATCCCAATTTCGAGGCCTGAGCCATATTTTGGTGCCAAATTCTGGCTCTATGCACGTATTCGCAGTTTCAAATTAAGACTTTTTATACCCAACATATGCCTAGTCCTGAAAGCGTCAATAAGTCACATTTCGAACAAACTCCCCTGCAGTTTTCGAAATATCCCAAATATCCCAATTTCGAGGTCTGAGCAATATTTTGGAGCCGAATTCTGGCTCTCTGAACGTTTTCGCAGTTTGAAATTGCGACTTTTTTAAACCCAACATATGCCAATTACTGAAAGCGGCATTTGGTCACATTTGTCCTAATCCCTCTGCAGTTTTCAAAATATCCCAAACATTCCAATTTCGAGGCCTTAGCCATATTTTGGAGCCAAATTCTGGCTCTATACACGTATTCGCAGTTTGAAATTACGAATTTTTATACCCAATATATGCTAAGTCCTGAAAGTGGCAGTGAGTCACATTTTGCACAAACTTCCCTGCAGTTTTCGAAATATCCCAAATATCCCAATTTCGAGGCCTGAGCCATGTTTTGGAGCCAAATTCTGGCTCTCTGCACGTATTCGCAGTTTGAAATTACGAATTTTTTATACCCAACATATGCCAAGTACTGAAAGCGGCGCTTGGTCACATTTGTCCCAAACCTCCCTGCAGTCTTCAAAATATCCCAAACATCCCAATTTCGAGGCCTGAGCCATATTTTGGAGCCACATTCTGGCTCTCTGCACGTATTCGCAGTTTGATATTACGACTTTTTATATCCAACATATGCCAAGTACTGAAAGTGGCAGATAGTCACATTTTGCACAAACTCCCCTGCAGTTTTCAAAATATCCCAAACATCCCAATTTCGAGGCCTGAGCCATATTTTGGTGCCAAATTCTGGCTCTCTGCACGTATTCGCAGTTTGAAATTACTACTTTTTTATACCCAACATATGCCAAGTACTGAAAGCGGCGTTTGGTCACATTTGTCCCAATCCCCCCTGCAATTTTCAAAATATACCGAACATCACAATTTCGAGGCCTGAGCCATATTTTGGAGCCAAATTCTGGCTCTCTGCACGTATTCGCAGTTTGAAATTACTACTTTTTTATACCCAACATAAGCAAAGTACTGAAAGCGGCATTTGGTGACATTTGTCCCAAACCTCCCTGCAGTTTTCAAAATATCCCAAACATTCCAATATCGAGGCCTGAGCCATATTTTGGAGCCAAATTCAGGCTCTCTGCACGTATTTTCAGTTTGAAATTACGACTTTTTATACCCAACATATGCCAAGTACTGAAAGTGGCAGTGAGTCACATTTTGCACAAACTCCCCTACAGTTTTCAAAATATCCCAATTTCGAGGCCTGAGCCATATTTTGGAGCCAAAATTTGGCTCTCTGAACGTATTCGCAGTTTGAAATTACAACTTTTTATACCCAACATATGCCAAGTACTGAATGCGGCGTTTGGTGACATATGTCCCAAACTTCCATGCAGTTTTCAAAATATCCCAAACATCCCAATTTCGAGGCCTGAGCCACATTTTAGAGCCAAATTTAGGCTCTCTGCACGTATTCGCAGCTTGAAATAACGACTTTTTATTCCCAACATATGCCAAGTACTGAAAAAGGCAGTGAGTCACATTTTGCACAAACTCCCCTGCAGTTTTCAAAATATCGCAAATATCCCAATTTAGAGGCCTGAGCCATTTTTTGGAGCCAAATTCTGGCTCTTTGCACGTATTCGCAGTTTGAAATTGCGACTTTTTATACCCAACATATGCGAAGTACCGAAAGCGGCATTTGGTCACATTTGTCCCAAACCCCCCTGCAGTTTTCAAAATATCCCAAACATCCCAATTTTGAGGCCTGAGCCATATTTTGGAGCCAAATTCTGGCTCTCTGCACGTATTCGCATTTTGAAATTACGACTTTTTTATACCCAACATATGCCAAGTCCTGAAAGCAGCAGTGAGTCACATTTTGCATAAACTCCCCTGCAGTTTACAAAATATCCCAAATATCCCAATTTCGTGGACTGAGCCATTTTTTGGAGCCAAATTCTGGCTCTCTGCACGTATTTGCAGTTTGAAATTGCGACTTTTTTATACCCAACATATGCCAAGAACTGAATGCGGCGTTTGGACACATTTGTCCCAATATCCCCTGCCGTTTTCAAAATATATCAAACATCCCAATTTCGAGCCCTGAGCCATATTTTAGAGCCAAATTCAGGCTCTCTGCACGTATTCGCAGTTTGAAATTACGACTTTTTATACCCAACAAATGCCAAGTACTGAAAGCGGCAGTGAGTAACATTCTGCACAAACTCCCCTGCAGTTTTCAAAATATCCCAAATATCCCAATTTCGAGGCCTGAGCCATATTTTGGAGCCAAATTCTGGCTCTCAGCACGTATTGGCAGTTTGAAATTGCGAATTTTTATACCCAACATATGCCGAGCACTGAAAGCAGCAGTGAGTCACATTTTGCACAAACTCCCCTGCAGGTTTCAAAATATCCAAAATTCTCCAATTTCGAGGCCTGAGCCATATTTTGGAGCCAAATTCTGGCTCTCTGCACGTATTCGCAGTTTGAAATTATGACTTTTTATACCCAACATATGCGAAGTACCAAAAGCGGCATTTGGTCACATTTGTCCCAAACCCCCCTTTAGTTACCAAAATATCCCAAATATCCCAATTTCGAGGTCTGAGCCATATTTTGGAGCCAAATTCTGGCTCTATGCACGTATTCGCAGTTTCAAATTACGACCTTTATACCCAACATATGCCTAGTCCTGAGAGCGGCAATGAGTCATATTTCGTACAAACTCCCCTGCAGTTTTCGAAATATCCCAAATATCCCAATTTCGAGGCCTGAGCCATATTTTGGAGCCGAATTCTGGCTCTCTGCACGTATTCGCAGTTTGAAATTGCGACTTTTTTAAACCCAACTTATGCCAAATACTGAAAGCGGCATTTGGTCACATTTGTCCCAAACCTCCCTTCAGTCTTCAAAATATCCCAAACATCCCAATTTCGAGGCCTGAGCCATATTTTGGAGCCAAATTCTGGCTCTCTGCACGTATTCGCAGTTTGATATTACGACTTTTTATATCCAACATATGAGAAGTACTGAAAGCAGCAGTGAGTCACATTTTGCACAAACTCCCCTGCAATTTTCAAAATATCCCAAATATCCCAATTTCGAGGCGCGAGCCATATTTTGGAGCCAAATTCAGGCTGTCTGCACGTATTCGCAGTTTGAAATTACGACTTTTTATACCCAACATATGCGAATTACTGAGAGCGGCGTTTGGTCACATTTGTCCCAAACCTCCCTGCAGTTTTCAAAATATCCCAAACATCACAATTTCGAGGCCTGAGCGATATTTTGGAGACAAATTGTGTGTCTCTGCACGTATTCGCAGTTTGAAATTACTACTTTTTTTATACCCAACATATGCAAAGTACTGAAAGCGGCGTTTGGTCACATTTGGCCCAAACCTCCCTGCAGTTTTCAAAATATCCCAAACATTCCAATATCGAGGCCTGAGTCATATTTTGGAGCCAAATTCAGGCTCTCTGCACGTATTCTCAGTTTGAAATTACGAATTTTATAACGAACATATGCCAAGTACTGAAAGCGGCAGTGAGTCACATTTTGCACAAACTCCCCTACAGTTTACGAAATATCCCAATTTCGAGGCCTGAGCCATATTTTGGAGTCAAATTCAGGCTCTCTGCACGTATTCGCAGTTTGAAATTATGACTTTTTATACCCAACATATGCGAAGTACCAAAAGCGGCATTTGGTCACATTTGTCCCAAACCCCCCTTTAGTTACCAAAATATCCCAAATATCCCAATTTCGAGGCCTGAGCCATATTTTGGAGCCAAATTCTGGCTCTCTGCACGTATTCGCAGTTTGAAATTACGAATTTTTATACCCAACATATGCCAAGTACTGAAAGCGGTGCTTGGTCACATTTGTCCCAAACCTCCCTGCAGTCTTCAAAATATCCCAAACATCCCAATTTCGAGGCCTGAGCCATATTTTGGAGCCACATTCTGGCTCTCTGCACGTATTCGCCGTTTGATATTACGACTTTTTATATCCAACATATGCGAAGTACTGAAAGTGGCAGAGTCACATCTTGCACAAACTCCCCTGCAGTTTTCAAAATATCCCAAACATCCCAATTTCGAGGCCTGAGCCATATTTTGGTGCCAAATTCTGGCTCTCTGCACGTATTCGCAGTTTGAAATTACGAATTTTTATACCCAACAAATGCGAAGTACTGAAAGCACCGTTTGGTCACATATGTCCCAAACCTCCCTGCAGTTTTCAAAATATCCCAAACATCCCAATTTCGAGGCCTGAGCCATATTTTGGAGCCAAATTCTGGCTCTATGCACGTATTCGCAGTTTCAAATTACGACTTTTTATACCCAACATATGCCTAGTCCTGAAAGCGTCAATAAGTCACATTTCGAACAAACTCCCCTGCAGTTTTCGAAATATCCCAAATATCCCAATTTCGAGGCCTGAGCAATATTTTGGAGCCGAATTCTGGCTCTCTGAACGTTTTCGCAGTTTGAAATTGCGACTTTTTTAAACCCAACATATGCCAATTACTGAAAGCGGCATTTGGTCACATTTGTCCTAATCCCTCTGCAGTTTTCAAAATATCCCAAACATCCCAATTTCGAGGCCTTAGCCATATTTTGGAGCCAAATTCTGGCTCTATACACGTATTCGCAGTTTGAAATTACGACTTTTTATACCCAACATATGCTAAGTCCTGAAAGTGGCAGTGAGTCACATTTTGCACAAACTTCCCTGCAGTTTTCGAAATATCCCAAATATCCCAATTTCGAGGCCTGAGCCATGTTTTGGAGCAAAATTCTGGCTCTCTGCACGTATTCGCAGTATGAAATTACGAATTTTTTATACCCAACATATGCCAAGTACTGAAAGCGGCGCTTGGTCACATTTGTCCCAAACCTCCCTGCAGTCTTCAAAATATCCCAAACATCCCAATTTCGAGGCCTGAGCCATATTTTGGAGCCACATTCTGGCTCTCTGCTCGTATTCGCAGTTTGATATTACGACTTTTTATATCCAACATATGCCAAGTACTGAAAGTGGCAGAGAGTCACATTTTGCACAAACTCCCCTGCAGTTTTCAAAATATCCCAAACATCCCAATTTCGAGGCCTGAGCCATATTTTGGTGCCAAATTCTGGCTCTCTGCACGTATTCGCAGTTTGAAATTACGAATTTTTTATACCCAGCAAATGCGAAGTACTGAAAGCAGCGTTTGGTCACATTTGTCCCAAACCTCCCTGCAGTTTTCAAAATATCCCGAACATCACAATTTCGAGGCCTGAGCCATATTTTGGAGCCAAATTCTGGCTCTCTGCACGTATTCGCAGTTTGAAATTACTACTTTTTTATACCCAACATAAGCAAAGTACTGAAAGCGGCATTTGGCGACATTTGTCCCAAACCTCCCTGCAGTTTTCAAAATATCCCAAACATTCCAATATCGAGGCCTGAGCCATATTTTGGAGCCAAATTCAGGCTCTCTGCACGTATTCTCAGTTTGAAATTACGACTTTTTATACCCAACATATGCCAAGTACTGAAAGTGGCAGTGAGTCACATTTTGCACAAACTCCCCTACAGTTTTCAAAATATCCCAATTTCGAGGCCTGAGCCATATTTTGGAGCCAAAATTTTGCTCTCTGAACGTATTCGCAGTTTGAAATTACAACTTTTTATACCCAACATATGCCAAGTACTGAATGCGGCGTTTGGTGACATATGTCCCAAACTTCCATGCAGTTTTCAAAATATCCCAAACATCCCAATTTCGAGGCCTGAGCCACATTTTAGAGCCAAATTTAGGCTCTCTGCACGTATTCGCAGCTTGAAATAACGACTTTTTATACCCAACATATGCCAAGTACTGAAAAAGGCAGTGAGTCACATTTTGCACAAACTCCCCTGCAGTTTTCAAAATATCGCAAATATCCCAATTTAGAGGCCTGAGCCATTTTTTGGAGCCAAATTCTGGCTCTCTGCACGTATTCGCAGTTTGAAATTGCGACTTTTTATACCCAACATATGCGAAGTACCGAAAGCGGCATTTGGTCACATTTGTCCCAAACCCCCCTGCAGTTTTCAAAATATCCCAAACATCCCAATTTTGAGGCCTGAGCCATATTTTAGAGCCAAATTCTGGCTCTCTGCACGTATTCGCATTTTGAAATTACGACTTTTTTATACCCAACATATGCCAAGTCCTGAAAGCAGCAGTGAGTCACATTTTGCATAAACTCCCCTGCAGTTTACAAAATATCCCAAATATCCCAATTTCGTGGACTGAGCCATTTTTTGGAGCCAAATTCTGGCTCTCTGCACGTATTTGCAGTTTGAAATTGCGACTTTTTTATACCCAACATATGCCAAGAACTGAATGCGGCGTTTGGACACATTTGTCCCAATATCCCCTGCCGTTTTCAAAATATATCAAACATCCCAATTTCGAGCCCTGAGCCATATTTTAGAGCCAAATTCAGGCTCTCTGCACGTATTCGCAGTTTGAAATTACGACTTTTTATACCCAACAAATGCCAAGTACTGAAAGCGGCAGTGAGTAACATTCTGCACAAACTCCCCTGCAGTTTTCAAAATATCCCAAATATCCCAATTTCGAGGCCTGAGCCATATTTTGGAGCCAAATTCTGGCTCTCAGCACGTATTGGCAGTTTGAAATTGCGAATTTTTATACCCAACATATGCCGAGCACTGAAAGCAGCAGTGAGTCACATTTTGCACAAACTCCCCTGCAGGTTTCAAAATATCCAAAATTCTCCAATTTCGAGGCCTGAGCCATATTTTGGAGCCAAATTCTGGCTCTCTGCTCGTATTCGCAGTTTAATATTACGAATTTTTATACCCATCATACGCCAAGTACTGAAAGCAGCAGTGAGTCACATTTTGCACAAAATCCCCTGCAATTTTCAAAATATCCCAAATATCCCAATTTCGAGGCGCGAGCCATATTTTGGAGCCAAATTCAGGCTGTCTGCACGTATTCGCAGTTTGAAATTACTACTTTTTATACCCAACATATGCAAATTACTGAGAGCGGCGTTTGGTCACATTTGTCCCAAACCTTCTGCAGTTTTCAAAATATCCCAAACATCACAATTTCGAGGCCTGAGCTTTATTTTGGAGACAAATTGTGTGTCTCTGCACGTATTCGCAGTTTGAAATTATGACTTTTTATACCCAACATATGCGAAGTACCAAAAGCGGCATTTGGTCACATTTGTCCCAAACCCCACTTTAGTTACCAAAATATCCCAAATATCCCAATTTCGAGGCCTGAGCCATATTTTGGAGCCAAATTCTGGCTCTCTGCACGTATTCGCAGTTTGAAATTACGACTTTTTATACCCAACATATGCCTAGTCCTGAAAGCGGCAATGAGTCATATTTCGTACAAACTCCCCTGCAGTTTTCGAAATAACCCAAATATCCCAATTTCGAGGCCTGAGCCATATTTTGGAGCCGAATTCTGGCTCTCTGCACGTATTCGCAGTTTGAAATTACTACTTTTTATACCCAACATATGCGAATTACTGAGAGCGGCGTTTGGTCACATTTGTCCCAAACTCCCTGCAGTTTTCAAAATATCCCAAACATCACAATTTCGAGGCCTGAGCTTTATTTTGGAGACAAATTGCGTGTCTCTGCACGTATTCGCAGTTTGAAATTACTACTTTTTTATACCCAACATATGCAAAGTACTGAAAGCGGCGTTTGGTCACATTTGTCCCAAACCTCCCTGCAGTTTTCAAAATATCCCAAACATTCCAATATCGAGGCCTGAGCCATATTTTGGAGCCAAATTCAAGCTCTCGGCACGTATTCTCAGTTTGAAATTACGAATTTTATACCGAACATATGCCAAGTACTGAAAACGGCAGTGAGTCACATTTTGCACAAACTCCCCTGCAGTTTTCAAAATATCCCAAATATCCCAATTTCGAGGCCTGAGCCATATTTTAGAGCCAAATTCTGGCTCTCTGCACGTATTCGCAGTTTGAAATTACAACTTTTTATCCGCAACATATGCCAAGTACTGAATGCGGCATTTGGTCACATATGTCCCAAACTTCCTTGCAGTTTTCAAAATATCCTAAACATCCCAATTTCGAGGCCTGAGCCACAATTTAGAACCAAATTTAGCCTCTCTGCACGTATTCGCAGCTTGAAATAACGACTTTTTATACCCAACATATGCCAAGTACTGAAAGTGGCAGTGAGTCACATTTTGCACAAACTCCCCTGCAGTTTTCAAAATATCCCAAATATCCCAATTTCGAGGCCTGAGCCATATTTTGGAGCCAAATTCTGGCTCTCTGCACGTAGTCGCAGTTTAAAATTACGACTTTTTATACCCAACATATGCCAAGTCCTGAGAGCGGCAGTGAGTCACATTTTGCACAAACTCCCCTGCAGTTTTCGAAATATCCCAAATATCCCAATTTCGAGGCCTGAGCCACATTTTGGAGTCAAATTCAGGCTCTCTGCACGTATCGCCGTTTGAAATTATGACTTTTTATACCCAACATATGCGAAGTACCAAAAGCGGCATTTGGTCACATTTGTCCCAAA
Organism: Procambarus clarkii; assembly: GCF_040958095.1. Taxonomy (NCBI): domain Eukaryota; kingdom Metazoa; phylum Arthropoda; class Malacostraca; order Decapoda; family Cambaridae; genus Procambarus; species Procambarus clarkii. The sequence goes on from NW_027189457.1 coordinate 108,111, forward strand.
CCCCCCTTTAGTTACCAAAATATCCCAAATATCCCAATTTCGAGGCCTGAGCCATATTTTGGAGCCAAATTCTGGCTCTATGCACGTATTCGCAGTTTCAAATTACGACCTTTATACCCAACATATACCTAGTCCTGAGAGCGGCAATGAGTCATATTTCGTACAAACTCCCCTGCAGTTTTCGAAATATCCCAAATATCCCAATTTCGAGGCCAGAGCCATATTTTGGAGCCGAATTCTGGCTCTCTGCACGTATTCGCAGTTTGAAATTGCGACTTTTTTAAACCCAACATATGCCAAATACTGAAAGCGGCATTTGGTCACATTTGTCTCAAACCTCCCTACAAACATCAAAATATCCCAAACATCCCAATTTCGAGGCCTGAGCCATATTTTGGAGCCAAATTCTGGCTCTCTGCACGTATTCGCAGTTTGATATTACGACTTTTTATATCCAACATATGCCAAGTACTGAAAGCGGCAGTGAGTCACATTTTGCACAAACTCCCCTGCAATTTTCAAAATATCCCAAATATCCCAATTTCGAGGCGCGAGCCATATTTTGGAGCCAAATTCAGGCTGTCTGCACGTATTCGCAGTTTGAAGTTACGACTTTTTATACCCAAAATATGCGAATTACTGAGAGTGGCGTTTGGTCACATTTGTCCCAAACCTCCCTGCAGTTTTCAAAATATCCCAAGTATCACAATTTCGAGGCCTGAGCGATATTTTGGAGACAAATTGTGTGTCTCTGCACGTATTCGCAGTTTGAAATTACTACTTTTTTTATACCCAACATATGCAAAGTACTGAAAGCGGCGTTTGGTCACATTTGGCCCAAACCTCCGTGCAGTTTTCAAAATATCCCAAACATTCCAATATCGAGGCCTGAGCCATATTTTGGAGCCAAATTCAGGCTCTCTGCACGTATTCTCAGTTTGAAATTACGAATTTTATACCGAACATATGCCAAGTATGGAAAGCGGCAGTGAGTCACATTTTGCACAAACTCCCCTGCAGTTTTCAAAATATCCCAATTTCGAGGCTTGAGCCATATTTTGGAGCCAAATTCTGGCTCTCTGCACGTATTCGCAGTTTGAAATTGCGACTTTTTATACCCAACATATGCGAAGTACCGAAAGCGGCATTTGGTCACATTTGTCCCAAACCCCCCTGCAGTTTTCAAAATATCCCAAACATCCCAATTTTGAGGCCTGAGCCATATTTTAGAGCCAAATTCTGGCTCTCTGCACGTATTCGCATTTTGAAATTACGACTTTTTTATACCCAACATATGCCAAGTCCTGAAAGCAGCAGTGAGTCACATTTTGCATAAACTCCCCTGCAGTTTACAAAATATCCCAAATATCCCAATTTCGTGGACTGAGCCATTTTTTGGAGCCAAATTCTGGCTCTCTGCACGTATTTGCAGTTTGAAATTACGACTTTTTTATACCCAACATATGCCAAGAACTGAATGCGGCGTTTGGACACATTTGTCCCAATATCCCCTGCCGTTTTCAAAATATATCAAACATCCCAATTTCGAGCCCTGAGCCATATTTTAGAGCCAAATTCAGGCTCTCTGCACGTATTCGCAGTTTGAAATTACGACTTTTTATACCCAACAAATGCCAAGTACTGAAAGCGGCAGTGAGTAACATTCTGCACAAACTCCCCTGCAGTTTTCAAAATATCCCAAATATCCCAATTTCGAGGCCTGAGCCATATTTTGGAGCCAAAGTCTGGCTCTCAGCACGTATTGGCAGTTTGAAATTGCGAATTTTTATACCCAACATATGCCGAGCACTGAAAGCAGCAGTGAGTCACATTTTGCACAAACTCCCCTGCAGGTTTCAAAATATCCAAAATTCTCCAATTTCGAGGCCTGAGCCATATTTTGGAGCCAAATTCTGGCTCTCTGCTCGTATTCGCAGTTTAATATTACGAATTTTTATACCCATCATACGCCAAGTACTGAAAGCAGCAGTGAGTCACATTTTGCACAAACTCCCCTGCAGTTTTCAAAATATCCCAATTTCGAGGCTTGAGCCATATTTTGGAGCCAAATTCTGGCTCTCTGCACGTATTCGCAGTTTGAAATTACAACTTTTTATCCCCAACATATGCCAAGTACTGAATGCGGCATTTGGTCACATATGTCCCAAACTTCCCTGCAGTTTTCAAAATATCCCAAACATCCCAATTTCGAGGCCTGAGCCACATTTTAGAGCCAAATTTAGCCTCTCTGCACGTATTCGCAGCTTGAAATAACGACTTTTTATACCCAACATATGCCAAGTCCTGAGAGCGGCAGTGAGTCACATTTTGCACAAACTCCTCTGCAGTTTTCGAAATATCCCGATTTCGAGGCCTGAGCCATATTTTGGAGCCAAATTCTGGCTCTCTGCGCGTATTCGCAGTTTGAAATTACGACTTTTTATACCCAACATATGCCTAGTCCTGAAAGCGGCAATGAGTCATATTTCGTACAAACTCCCCTGCAGTTTTCGAAATAACCCAAATATCCCAATTTCGAGGCCTGAGCCATATTTTGGAGCCGAATTCTGGCTCTCTGCACGTATTCGCAGTTTTAAATTGCAACTTTTTTAAACCCAACATATGCCAAATACTGAAAGCTGCATTTGGTCACATTTCTCCCAATCCCTCTGTAGTTTTCAAAATATCCCAAACATCCCTATTTCGAGGCCTGAGCCATATTTTGGAGCCAAATTCTGGCTCTATACACGTATTCGCAGTTTGAAATTACGACTTTTTATAACCAACATATGCTAAGTCCTGTTAGCGGCAGTGAGTCACATTTTGCACAATCTCCCCTGCAGCTTTCGAAATATCCCAAATATCCCAATTTCGAGGCCAGAGCCATGTTTTGGAGCCAAATTCTGGCACTCTGCACGTATTCGCAGTTTGAAATTACGACTTTTTTATACCCAACATATGCCAAGTACTGAAAGCGGTGCTTGGTCACATTTGTCCCAAACCTCCCTGCAGTCTTCAAAATATCCCAAACATCCCAATTTCGAGGCCTGAGCCATATTTTGGAGCCACATTCTGGCTCTCTGCACGTATTCGCCGTTTGATATTACGACTTTTTATATCCAACATATGCCAAGTACTGAAAGTTGCAGAGAGTCACATCTTGCACAAACTCACCTGCAGTTTTCAAAATATCCCAAACATCCCAATTTCGAGGCCTGAGCCATATTTTGGTGCCAAATTCTGGCTCTCTGCACGTATTCGCAGTTTGAAATTACGAATTTTTTATACCCAACAAATGTGAAGTACTGAAAGAAGCGTTTGGTCACATTTGTCCCAAACCTCCCTGCAGTTTTCAAAATATCCCAAACATCCCAATTTCGAGGCCTGAGCGATATTTTGGACACAAATTGTGTCTCGCTGCACGTATTCGCAGTTTGAAATTACTACTTTTTTATACCCAACATATGCCAAGTACTGAAAGCGGCGTTTGGTCACATTTGTCCCAATCCCTTCTGCAATTTTAAAAATATCCCGAACATCCCAATTTCGAGGCCTGAGCCATATTTTGGAGCCAAATTCTGGCTCTCTGCACGTATTCGCAGTTTGAAATTACTACTTTTTTATACCCAACATATGCAAAGTACCGAAAGCGGCGTTTGGTGACATTTGTCCCAAATCTCCCTGCAGTTTTCAAAATATCCCAAACATTCCAATATCGAGGCCTGAGCCATATTTTGGAGCCAAATTCAGGCTCTCTGCACGTATTCTCAGTTTGAAATTACGACTTTTTATACCCAACATATGCCAAGTACTGAAAAAGGCAGTGAGTCACATTTTGCATAAACTCCTCTGCAGTTTTCAAAATATCGCCAATATCCCAATTTCGAGGCCTGAGCCATTTTTTTGAAGCCAAATTCTGGCTCTCTGCACGTATTCGCAGTTTGAAATTCCGACTTTTTATACCCAACATATGCGAAGTACCGAAAGCGGCATTTGGTCACATTTGTCCCAAACCCCCCTGCAGTTTTCAAAACCTCCCAAACATCCCAATTTTGAGGCCTGAGCCATATTTTGGAGCCAATTTCTGGCTCTCTGCACGTATTCGCAGTTTGAAATTACGACTTTTTTATACCCAACATACGCCTAGTCCTGAAAGCGGCAGTGAGTCATATTTTGCATAAACTCCCCTGCAATTTTCAAAATATCCCAAATATCCCAATTTCGAGGCGCGAGCCATATTTTGGAGCCAAATTCAGGCTGTCTGCACGTATTCGCAGTTTGAAATTACTACTTTTTATACCCAACATATGCGAATTACTGAGAGCGGCGTTTGGTCACATTTGTCCCAAACCTCCCTGCAGTTTTCAAAATATCCCAAACATCACAATTTCGAGGCCTGAGCTTTATTTTGGAGACAAATTGTGTGTCTCTGCACGTATTCGCAGTTTGAAATTATGACTTTTTATACCCAACATATGCGAAGTACCAAAAGCGGCATTTGGTCACATTTGTCCCAAATCCCCCTTTAGTTACCAAAATATCCCAAATATCCCAATTTCGAGGCCTGAGCCATATTTTGGAGCCAAATTCTGGCTCTCTGCACGTATTCGCAGTTTGAAATTACGACTTTTTATACCCAACATATGCCTAGTCTTGAAAGCGGCAATGAGTCATATTTCGTACAAACTCCCCTGCAGTTTTCGAAATATCCCAAATATCCCAATTTCGAGGCCAGAGCCATATTTTGGAGCCGAATTCTGGCTCTCTGCACGTATTCGCAGTTTGAAATTGCGACTTTTTTAAACCCAACATATGCCAAATACTGAAAGCGGCATTTGGTCACATTTGTCTCAAACCTCCCTACAATCTTCAAAATATCCCAAACATCCCAATTTCGAGGCCTGAGCCATATTTTGGAGCCAAATTCTGGCTCTCTGCACGTATTCGCAGTTTGATATTACGACTTTTTATATCCAACATATGCCAAGTACTGAAAGCGGCAGTGAGTCACATTTTGCATAAACTCCCCTGCAATTTTCAAAATATCCCAAATATCCCAATTTCGAGGCGCGAGCCATATTTTGGAGCCAAATTCAGGCTGTCTGCACGTATTCGCAGTTTGAAATTACTACTTTTTATACCCAACATATGCGAATTACTGAGAGCGGCGTTTGGTCACATTTGTCCCAAACCTCCCTGCAGTTTTCAAAATATCCCAAACATCACAATTTCGAGGCCTGAGCTTTATTTTGGAGACAAATTGTGTGTCTCTGCACGTATTCGCAGTTTGAAATTATGACTTTTTATACCCAACATATGCTAAGTACCAAAAGCGGCATTTGGTCACATTTGTCCCAAACCCCCCTTTAGTTACCAAAATATCCCAAATATCCCAATTTCGAGGCCTGAGCCATATTTTGGAGCCAAATTCTGGCTCTCTGCACGTATTCGCAGTTTGAAATTACGACTTTTTATACCCAACATATGCCTAGTCCTGAAAGCGGCAATGAGTCATATTTCGTACAAACTCCCCTGCAGTTTTCGAAATTACCAAAATATCCCAATTTCGAGGCCTGAGCCATATTTTGGAGCCGAATTCTGGCTCTCTGCACGTATTCGCAGTTTGAAATTACTACTTTTTATACCCAACATATGCGAATTACTGAGAGCGGCGTTTGGTCACATTTGTCCCAAACTCCCTGCAGTTTTCAAAATATCCCAAACATCACAATTTCGAGGCCTGAGCTTTATTTTGGAGACAAATTGCGTGTCTCTGCACGTATTCGCAGTTTGAAATTACTACTTTTTTATACCCAACATATGCAAAGTACTGAAAGCGGCGTTTGGTCACATTTGTCCCAAACCTCCCTGCAGTTTTCAAAATATCCCAAACATTCCAATATCGAGGCCTGAGCCATATTTTGGAGCCAAATTCAAGCTCTCGGCACGTATTCTCAGTTTGAAATTACGAATTTTATACCGAACATATGCCAAGTACTGAAAGCGGCAGTGAGTCACATTTTGCACAAACTCCCCTGCAGTTTTCAAAATATCCCAAATATCCCAATTTCGAGGCCTGAGCCACATTTTGGACCCAAATTCTGGCTCTCTGCACGTATTCGCAGTTTGAAATTACAACTTTTTATCCGCAACATGTGCCAAGTACTGAATGCGGCATTTGGTCACATATGTCCCAAACTTCCTTGCAGTTTTCAAAATATCCTAAACATCCCAATTTCGAGGCCTGAGCCACATTTTAGAACCAAATTTAGCCTCTCTGCACGTATTCGCAGCTTGAAATAACGACTTTTTATACCCAACATATGCCAAGTACTGAAAGTGGCAGTGAGTCACATTTTGCACAAACTCCCCTGCAGTTTTCAAAATATCCCAAATATCCCAATTTCGAGGCCTGAGCCATATTTTGGAGCCAAATTCTGGCTCTCTGCACGTAGTCGCAGTTTGAAATTACGACTATTTATACCCAACATATGCCAAGACCTGAGAGCGGCAGTGAGTCACATTTTGCACAAACTCCCCTGCAGTTTTCGAAATATCCCAAATACCCCAATTTCGAGGCCTGAGCCACATTTTGGAGTCAAATTCAGGCTCTCTGCACGTATTCGCAGTTTGAAATTATGACTTTTTATACCTAACATATGCGAAGTACCAAAAGCGGCATTTGGTCACATTTGTCCCAAACCCCCCTTTAGTTACCAAAATATCCCAAATATCCCAATTTCGAGGCCTGAGCCATATTTTGGAGCCAAATTCTGGCTCTATGCACGTATTCGCAGTTTCAAATTACGACCTTTATACCCAACATATACCTAGTCCTGAGAGCGGCAATGAGTCATATTTCGTACAAACTCCCCTGCAGTTTTCGAAATATCCCAAATATCCCAATTTCGAGGCCAGAGCCATATTTTGGAGCCGAATTCTGGCTCTCTGCACGTATTCGCAGTTTGAAATTGCGACTTTTTTAAACCCAACATATGCCAAATACTGAAAGCGGCATTTGGTCACATTTGTCTCAAACCTCCCTACAATCTTCAAAATATCCCAAACATCCCAATTTCGAGGCCTGAGCCATATTTTGGAGCCAAATTCTGGCTCTCTGCACGTATTCGCAGTTTGATATTACGACTTTTTATATCCAACATATGCCAAGTACTGAAAGCGGCAGTGAGTCACATTTTGCACAAACTCCCCTGCAATTTTCAAAATATCCCAATTTCGAGGCGCGAGCCATATTTTGGAGCCAAATTCAGGCTGTCTGCACGTATTCGCAGTTTGAAGTTACGACTTTTTATACCCAAAATATGCGAATTACTGAGAGTGGCGTTTGGTCACATTTGTCCCAAACCTCCCTGCAGTTTTCAAAATATCCCAAGTATCACAATTTCGAGGCCTGAGCGATATTTTGGAGACAAATTGTGTGTCTCTGCACGTATTCGCAGTTTGAAATTACTACTTTTTTTATACCCAACATATGCAAAGTACTGAAAGCGGCGTTTGGTCACATTTGGCCCAAACCTCCGTGCAGTTTTCAAAATATCCTAAACATTCCAATATCGAGGCCTGAGCCATATTTTGGAGCCAAATTCAGGCTCTCTGCACGTATTCTCAGTTTGAAATTACGAATTTTATACCGAACATATGCCAAGTACGGAAAGCGGCAGTGAGTCACATTTTGCACAAACTCCCCTGCAGTTTTCAAAATATCCCAATTTCGAGGCTTGAGCCATATTTTGGAGCCAAATTCTGGCTCTCTGCACGTATTCGCAGTTTGAAATTACAACTTTTTATCCCCAACATATGCCAAGTACTGAATGCGGCATTTGGTCACATATGTCCCAAACTTCCCTGCAGTTTTCAAAATATCCCAAACATCCCAATTTCGAGGCCTGAGCCACATTTTAGAGCCAAATTTAGCCTCTCTGCACGTATTCGCAGCTTGAAATAACGACTTTGTATACCCAACATATGCCAAGTCCTGAGAGCGGCAGTGAGTCACATTTTGCACAAACTCCTCTGCAGTTTTCGAAATATCCCGATTTCGAGGCCTGAGCCATATTTTGGAGCCAAATTCTGGCTCTCTGCGCGTATTCGCAGTTTGAAATTACGACTTTTTATACCCAACATATGCCTAGTCCTGAAAGCGGCAATGAGTCATATTTCGTACAAACTCCCCTGCACTTTTCGAAATAACCCAAATATCCCAATTTCGAGGCCTGAGCCATATTTTGGAGCCGAATTCTGGCTCTCTGCACGTATTCGCAGTTTGAAATTGCAACTTTTTTAAACCCAACATATGCCAAATACTGAAAGCTGCATTTGGTCACATTTGTCCCAATCCCTCTGTAGTTTTCAAAATATCCCAAACATCCCTATTTCGAGGCCTGAGCCATATTTTGGAGCCAAATTCTGGCTCTATACACGTATTCGCAGTTTGAAATTACGACTTTTTATAACCAACATATGCTAAGTCCTGAAAGCGGCAGTGAGTCACATTTTGCACAATCTCCCCTGCAGCTTTCGAAATATCCCAAATATCCCAATTTCGAGGCCAGAGCCATGTTTTGGAGCCAAATTCTGGCACTCTGCACGTATTCGCTGTTTGAAATTACGACTTTTTTATACCCAAAATATGCGAATTACTGAGAGTGGCGTTTGGTCACATTTGTCCCAAACCTCCCTGCAGTTTTCAAAATATCCCAAACATTCCAATATCGAGGCCTGAGCCATATTTTGGAGCCAAATTCAGGCTCTCTGCACGTATTCTCAGTTTGAAATTACGAATTTTATACCGAACATATGCCAAGTACGGAAAGCGGCAGTGAGTCACATTTTGCACAAACTCCCCTGCAGTTTTCAAAATATCCCAATTTCGAGGCTTGAGCCATATTTTGGAGCCAAATTCTGGCTCTCTGCACGTATTCGCAGTTTGAAATTACAACTTTTTATCCCCAACATATGCCAAGTACTGAATGCGGCATTTGGTCACGTATGTCCCAAACTTCCCTGCAGTTTTCAAAATATCCCAAACATCCCAATTTCGAGGCCTGAGCCACATTTTAGAGCCAAATTTAGCCTCTCTGCACGTATTCGCAGCTTGAAATAACGACTTTTTATACCCAACATATGCCAAGTCCTGAGAGCGGCAGTGAGTCACATTTTGCACAAACTCCCCTGCAGTTTTCGAAATATCCCGATTTCGAGGCCTGAGCCATATTTTGGAGTCAAATTCAGGCTCTCTGCACGTATTCGCAGTTTGAAATTATGACTTTTTATACCCAACATATGCGAAGTACCAAAAGCAGCATTTGGTCACATTTGTCCCAAACCCCCTTTTAGTTACCAAAATATCCCAAATATCCCAATTTCGAGGCCTGGGCCATATTTTGGAGCCAAATTCTGGCTCTCTGCACGTATTCGCAGTTTGAAATTACGACTTTTTATACCCAACATATGCCTAGTCCTGAAAGCGGCAATGAGTCATATTTCGTACAAACTCCCCTGCACTTTTCGAAATAACCCAAATATCCCAATTTCGAGGCCTGAGCCATATTTTGGAGCCGAATTCTGGCTCTCTGCACGTATTCGCAGTTTGAAATTGCAACTTTTTTAAACCCAACATATGCCAAATACTGAAAGCTGCATTTGGTCACATTTGTCCCAATCCCTCTGTAGTTTTCAAAATATCCCAAACATCCCTATTTCGAGGCCTGAGCCATATTTTGGAGCCAAATTCTGGCTCTATACACGTATTCGCAGTTTGAAATTACGACTTTTTATACCCAACATATGCTAAGTCCTGAAAGCGGCAGTGAGTCACATTTTGCACAATCTCCCCTGCAGCTTTCGAAATATCCCAAATATCCCAATTTCGAGGCCAGAGCCATGTTTTGGAGCCAAATTCTGGCACTCTGCACGTATTCGCAGTTTGAAATTACGACTTTTTTATACCCAACATATGCCAAGTACTGAAAGCGGTGCTTGGTCACATTTGTCCCAAACCTCCCTGCAGTCTTCAAAATATCCCAAACATCCCAATTTCGAGGCCTGAGTCATATTTTGGAGCCACATTCTGGCTCTCTGCACGTATTCGCCGTTTGATATTACGACTTTTTATATCCAACATATGCCAAGTACTGAAAGTTGCAGAGAGTCACATCTTGCACAAACTCACCTGCAGTTTTCAAAATATCCCAAACATCCCAATTTCGAGGCCTGAGCCATATTTTGGTGCCAAATTCTGGCTCTCTGCACGTATTCGCAGTTTGAAATTACGATTTTTTTATACCCAACAAATGCGAAGTACTGAAAGAAGCGTTTGGTCACATTTGTCCCAAACCTCCCTGCAGTTTTCAAAATATCCCAAACATCCCAATTTCGAGGCCTGAGCGATATTTTGGACACAAATTGTGTCTCGCTGCACGTATTCGCAGTTTGAAATTACAACTTTTTTATACCCAACATATGCCAAGTACTGAAAGCGGCGTTTGGTCACATTTGTCCCAATCCCTTCTGCAATTTTCAAAACATCCCGAACATCCCAATTTCGAGGCCTGAGCCATATTTTGGAGCCAAATTCTGGCTCTCTGCACGTATTCGCAGTTTGAAATTACAACTTTTTTATACCCAACATATGCAAAGTACCGAAAGCGGCGTTTGGTGACATTTGTCCCAAATCTCCCTGCAGTTTTCAAAATATCCCAAACATTCCAATATCGAGGCCTGAGCCATATTTTGGAGCCAAATTCAGGCTCTCTGCACGTATTCTCAGTTTGAAATTACGACTTTTTATACCCAACATACGCCTAGTCCTGAAAGCGGCAGTGAGTCACATTTTGCATAAACTCCCCTGCAGTTTTCAAAATATCCCAAATATCCCAATTTCGAGGCCTGCGCCATTTTTTGGAGCCAAATTCTGGCTCTCTGCACGTATTTGCAGTTTGAAATTGCGACTTTTTTATACCCAACATATGCCAAGAACTGAAAGCGGCGTTTGGACACATTTGTCCCAATCTCCCCTGCCGTTTTCAAAATGTATCAAACATCCCAATTTCGAGCCCTGAGCCATATTTTAGAGCCAAATTCAGGCTCTCTGCACGTATTGGCAGTTTGAAATTATGACTTTTTATACCCAACAAATGCCAAGTACTGAAAGCGGCAGTGAGTAACATTTTGCACAAACTCCCCTGCAGTTTTCAAAATATCCTAAATATCCCAATTTCGAGGCCTGAGCCATATTTTGGAGCCAAATTCTGGCTCTCAGCATGTATTGGCAGTTTGAAATTGCGAATTTTTATACCCAACATATGCCGAGTACTGAAAGCGGCAGTGAGTAACATTTTGCACAAACTCCCCTGCAGTTTTCAAAATATCCCAAACATCCCAATTTCGAGGCCAGAGCCATATTTTGGTGCCAAATTCTGGCTCTCTGCACATATTCGCAGTTTGAAATTTCGAATTTTTTATACCCAACAAATGCGAAGTACTGAAAGTAGCGTTTGGTCACATTTGTAGCAAACCTCCAAGCAGTTTTCAAAATATCACTACCATCTTAATATCGAGGCCTGAGCCATATTTTGGAGCCAAATTCTGGCTCTCTGCACGTATTGGCAGTTTAATATTACGAATTTTTATACCCATCATACGCCAAGTACTGAAAGCAGCAGTGAGTCACATTTTGCACAAACTCCCCTGCAATTTTCAAAATATCCCAAATATCCCAATTTCGAGGCGCGAGCCATATTTTGGAGCCAAATTCAGGCTGTCTGCACGTATTCGCAGTTTGAAATTACTAATTTTTATACCCAACATATGCGAATTACTGAGAGCGGCGTTTGGTCACATTTGTCCCAAACCTCCCTGCAGTTTTCAAAATATCCCAAACATCACAATTTCGAGGCCTGAGCTTTATTTTGGAGACAAATTGTGTGTCTCTTCACGTATTCGCAGTTTGAAATTACTACTTTTTTATCCCCAACATAAGCAAAGTACTGAGAGCGGCGTTTGGTCACATTTGTCCCAAACCTCCCTGCAGTTTTCAAAATATCCCAAACATTCCAATATCGTGGCCTGAGCCATATTTTTGAGCCAAATTCAGGCTCTCTGCACGTATTCTCAGTTTGAAATTACGAATTTTATACCAAATATATGCCAAGTACTGAAAGCGGCAGTGAGTCACATTTTGCACAAACTCCCCTGCAGTTTTCAAAATATCCCAATTTCGAGGCCTGAGCCATATTTTGGAGCCAAATTCTGGCTCTCTGCACGTACTCGCAGTTTGAAATTACAACTTTTTATCACCAACATATGCCAAGTACTGAATGCGGCATTTGGTCACATATGTCCCAAACTTCCCTGCAGTTTTCAAAATATCCCAAACATCCCAATTTCGAGGCCTGAGCCACATTTTAGAGCCAATTTAGCCTCTCTGCACGTATTCGCAGCTTGAAATAACGACTTTTTATACCCAACATATGCCAAGTACTGAAAGTGGCAGTGAGTCACATTTTGCACAAACTCCCCTGCAGTTTTCAAAATATCCCAAATATCCCAATTTCGAGGCCTGAGCCATATTTTGGAGCCAAATTCTGGCTCTCTGCACGTATTCGCAGTTTGAAATTATGACTTTTTATACCCAACATATGCGAAGTACCAAAAGCGGCATTTGGTCACATATGTCCCAAACCCCCCTTTAGTTACCAAAATATCCCAAATATCCCAATTTCGAGGCCTGAGCCATATTTTGGAGCCAAATTCTGGCTCTCAGCACGTATTGGCAGTTTGAAATTGCGAATTTTTATACCCAACATATGCCGAGTACTGAAAGCAGCAGTGAGTCACATTTTGCACAAACTCCCCTGCAGGTTTCAAAATATCCCAAATACCCCAATTTCTAGGCCTGAGCCATATTTTGGAGCCAAATTCTGGCTCTCTGCACGTATTCGCAGTTTGATATTATGACTTTTCTATACCCAACAAATGCCAAGTTTTGAAAGCGGCGTTTGGCCACATTTGTCCCAAACCTCCCTGCAGGCTTCAAAATATCCCAAACATCCCAATTTCGAGGCCTGAGCCATATTTTGGAGCCAAATTCTGGCTCTCTGCACGTATTCGCAGTTTGAAATTACTACTTTTTTATTCCCAACATATGCGAAGTACTGAAAGCGGCGTTTGTTCACATTTGTCCCAAACCTCCCTGCAGTTTTCAAAATATCCCAAACATCCCAATTTCGAGGCCTGAGCCATATTTTGGAGCCAAATTCTGGCCCTATGCACGTATTCGCAGTTTGAAATTACTACTTTTTTATACCCAACATATGCAAAGTACTGAAAGCGGCGTTTGGTGACATTTGTCCCAAACCTCCTTGCAGTTTTCAAAATATCCCAAACATTCCAATATCGAGGCTTGAGCCATATTTTGGAGCCAAATTCAGGCTCTCTGCACGTATTCTCAGTTTGAAATTACGACTTTTTATACCCAACATATAGCAAGTTCTGAAAGCGGCAGTGAGTCACATTTTGCACAAACTCCCCTGCAGTTTTCAAAATATCCCAATTTCGAGGCCTGAGCCATATTTTGAAGCCAAAATTTGGCTCTCTGCACGTATTCGCAGTTTGAAATTACAACTTTTTATACCCAACATATGCCAAGTACTGCATGCGGCGTTTGGTCACATATGTCCCAAACTTCCATGCAGTTTTCAAAATATCCCAAACAACCCAATATCGAGGCCTGAGCCACATTTTAGAGCCAAATTTAGGCTCTCTGCACGTATTCGCAGCTTGAAATAACAACTTTTTATACCCAACATATGCCAAGTACTGAAAAAGGCAGTGAGTCACATTTTGCACAAACTCCCCTGCAGTTTTCAAAATATCACAAATATCCCAATTTCGAGGCCTGAGCCATTTTTTGGAGCCAAATTCTGGCTCTCTGCACGTATTCGCAGTTTGAAATTACGACTTTTTATACCCAACAAATGCCAAGTACTGAAAGCGGCAGTGAGTAACATTTTGCACAAACTCCCCTGCAGTTTTCAAAATATCCCTAATATCCCAATTTCGAGGCCGGAGCCATATTTTGGAGCCAAATTCTGGCTCTCTGCACGTATTCGCAGTTTGAAATTACGACTTTTTTATACCCAACATATGCCAAGTACTGACAGCGGCGTTTCGTCACATTTGTCCCAAACCTCCCTGCAGTCTTCAAAATATCCGAAACATCCCAATTTTGAGGCCAGAGTCATATTTTGGAGCCAAATTCTGGCTCTCTGCACGTATTCGTAGTTTGATATTACGACTTTTTATATCCAACATATGCCAAGTACTGAAAGTGGCAGAGAGTCACATTTTGCACAAACTCCCCTTCAATATTCAAAATATCCCAAACATCCCAATTTCGAGGCCAGAGCCATATTTTGGTGCCAAATTCTGGCTCTCTGCACTTATTCGCAGTTTGAAATTACGAATTTTTTATACCCAACAAATGCGAAGTACTGAAAGTAGCGTTTGGTCACATTTGTAGCAAACCTCCAAGCAGTTTTCAAAATATCACTACCATCTTAATATCGAGGCCTGAGCCATATTTTGGAGCCAAATTCTGGCTCTCTGCACGTATTGGCAGTTTAATATTACGAATTTTTATACCCATCATACGCCAAGTACTGAAAGCAGCAGTGAGTCACATTTTGCACAAACTCCCCTGCAATTTTCAAAATATCCCAAATATCCCAATTTCGAGGCGCGAGCCATATTTTGGAGCCAAATTCAGGCTGTCTGCACGTATTCGCAGTTTGAAATTACTACTTTTTATACCCAACATATGCGAATTACTGAGAGCGGCGTTTGGTCACATTTGTCCCAAACCTCCCTGCAGTTTTCAAAATATCCCAAACATTCCAATATCGAGGCCTGAGCCATATTTTGGAGCCAAATTCAGGCTCTCTGCACGTATTCTCAGTTTGAAATTACGAATTTTATACCGAACATATGCCAAGTACTGAAAGCGGCAGTGAGTCACATTTTGCACAAACTCCCCTGCAGTTTTCAAAATATCCCAATTTCGAGGCCTGAGCCATATTTTGGAGCCAAATTCTGGCTCTCTGCACGTATTCGCAGTTTGATATTATGACTTTTCTATACCCAACAAATGCCAAGTTTTGAAAGCGGCGTTTGGCCACATTTGTCCCAAACCTCCCTGCAGTCTTCAAAATATCCCAAACATCCCAATTTCGAGGCCTGAGCCATATTTTGGAGTCAAATTCTGGCTCTCAGCACGTATTGGTAGTTTGAAATTGCGAATTTTTATACCCAACATATGCCGAGTACTGAAAGCAGCAGTGAGTCACATTTTGCACAAACTCCCCTGCAGGTTTCAAAATATCCCAAATACCCCAATTTCTAGGCCTAAGCCATATTTTGGAGCCAAATTCTGGCTCTCTGCACGTATTCGCAGTTTGATATTATGACTTTTCTATACCCAACAAATGCCAAGTTTTGAAAGCGGCGTTTGGCCACATTTGTCCCAAACCTCCCTGCAGTCTTCAAAATATCCCAAACATCCCAATTTCGAGGCCTGAGCCATATTTTGGAGCCAAATTCTGGCTCTCTGCACGTATTCGCAGTTTGAAATTACTACTTTTTTATACCCAACATATGCAAAGTACTGAAAGCGGCGTTTGGTGACATTTGTCCCAAACCTCCCTGCAGTTTTCAAAATATCCCAAACATTCCAATATCGAGGCCTGAGCCATATTTTGGAGCCAAATTCAGGCTCTCTGCACGTATTCTCAGTTTGAAATTACGACTTTTTATACCCAACATATGCCAAGTTCTGAAAGCGGCAGTGAGTCACATTTTGCACAAACTCCCCTGCAGGTTTCAAAATATCCCAAATACCCATATTTCGAGGCCTGAGCCATATTTTGGAGCCAAATTCTGGCTCTCTGCACGCATTCGCAGTTTGATATTATGACTTTTTTTTACCCAACAAATGCCAAGTTCTGAAAGCGGAGTTTGGCCACATTTGTCCCAAACCTCCCTGCAGTCTTCAAAATATCCCAAACATCCCAATTTCGAGGCCTGAGCCATATTTTGGAGCAAAATTCTGGCCCTCTGAACGTATTCGCAGTTTGAAATTACGACTTTTTTATACCCAACATATGCCAAGTCCTGAAAGCGGCAGTGAGTCACATTTTGCATAAACTCCCCTGCAGTTGTCAAAATATCCAAAACATCCCAATTTCGAGGCCTTAGCCATATTTTGGAGCCAAATTCTGGCTCTCTACACGTATTCGCAGTTTGAAATTACAATTTTTTATACCCAACATATGCGAAGTACTGAAAGCAGCGTTTGGTCACATTTGTCCCAAACCTCCCTGCAGTTTACAAAATATCCCAACCATCTTAATATCGAGGCCTGAAATATATTTTGGAGCCAAATTTTGGCTCTCTGCACGTTTTCGCAGTTTAATATTACGACTTTTTATGCCCAACATATGCCAAGTACTGAAAGCGGCGTTTGGTCATATTTGTCCCAAACGCCCCCTGCAATTTTCAAAATATCCCAAACATTCCAATTTCGAGGCCTGAGCCATATTTTGGAGCCGAATTCTGGCTCTCTGCACGTATTCGCTGTTTGAAATTGCGACTTTTTATACGGAACATATGCCAAGTACTGAAAGCGGCGTTTGGTCACATTTGTCCCAATCCCCACTGCAGTTTTCAAAATATCCCAAACATCCCAATTTCGAGGCCTGAGCCATATTTTGGAGCCAAATTCTGGCTCTCTGCACGTATTCGCAGTTTGAAATTACTACTTTTTTATTCCCAACATATGCGAAGTACTGAAAGCGGCGTTTGGTCACATTTGTCCCAAACCTCCCTGCAGTTTTCAAAATATCGCAAATATCCCAATTTCGAGGCCTGAGCCATTTTTTGAAGCCAAATTCTGGCTCTCTGCACGTATTCGCAGTTTGAAATTCCGACTTTTTATACCCAACATATGCGAAGTACCGAAAGCGGCATTTGGTCACATTTGTCCCAAACCCCCCTGCAGTTTTCAAAACCTCCCAAACATCCCAATTTTGAGGCCTGAGCCATATTTTGGAGCCAAATTCTTGCTCTCTGCACGTATTCGCAGTTTGAAATTACGACTTTTTTATACCCAACATACGCCTAGTCCTGAAAGCGGCAGTGAGTCACATTTTGCATAAACTCCCCTGCAGTTTTCAAAATATCCCAAATATCCCAATTTCGAGGCCTGCGCCATTTTTTGGAGCCAAATTCTGGCTCTCTGCACGTATTTGCAGTTTGAAATTGCGACTTTTTATACCCAACAAATGCCAAGTACTGAAAGCGGCAGTGAGTAACATTTTGCACAAACTCCCCTGCAGATTTCAAAATATCCTAAATATCCCAATTTCGAGGCCTGAGCCATATTTTGGAGCCAAATTCTGGCTCTCAGCACGTATTGGCAGTTTGAAATTGCGAATTTTTATACCCAACATATGCCGAGTACTGAAAGCAGCAGTGAGTCACATTTTGCACAATCTCCCCTGCAGGTTTCAAAATATCCCAAATACCCCAATTTCTAGGCCTGAGCCATATTTTGGAGCCAAATTCTGGCTCTCTGCACGTATTCGCAGTTTGAAATTACTACTTTTTTATTCCCAACATATGCGAAATACTGAAAGCGGCGTTTGGTCACAATTGTCCCAAACCTCCCTGCAGTTTTCAAAATATCTCAAACATCCCAATTTCGAGGCCTGAGCCATATTTTGGAGCCAAATTCTGGCTCTCTGCACGTATTCGCAGTTTGAAATTACTACTTTTTTATACCCAACATATGCAAAGTACTGAAAGCGGCGTTTGGTGACATTTGTCCCAAACCTCCCTGCAGTTTTCAAAATATCCCAAACATTCCAATATCGAGGCCTGAGCCATATTTTGGAGCCAAATTCAGGCTCTCTGCACGTATTCTCAGTTTGAAATTACGACTTTTTATACCCAACATATGGCAAGTTCTGAAAGCGGCAGTGAGTCACATTTTGCACAAACTCCCCTGCAGTTTTCAAAATATCCCAATTTCGAGGCCTGAGCCATATTTTGGAGCCAAAATTTGGCTCTCTGCACGTATTCGCAGTTTGAAATTACAACTTTTTATACCCAACATATGCCAAGTACTGAATGCGGCGTTTGGTCACATATGTCCCAAACTTCCATGCAGTTTTCAAAATATCCCAAACATCCCAATATCGAGGCCTGAACCACATTTTAGAGCCAAATTTAGGCTCTCTGCACGTATTCGCAGATTGAAATTACGAATTTTATACCAAACATATGCCAAGTACTGAAAGGGGCAGTGAGTCACATTTTGCACAAACTCCCCTGCAGTTTTCAAAATATCCCAATTTCGAGGCCTGAGCCATATTTTGGAGCCAAATTCTGGCTCTCTGCACGTATTCGCAGTTTGAAATTACAACTTTTTATCACCAACATATGCCAAGTACTGAATGCGGCATTTGGTCACATATGTCCCAAACTTCCCTGCAGTTTTCAAAATATCCCAAACATCCCAATTTCGAGGCCTGAGCCACATTTTAGAGCCAATTTAGCCTCTCTGCACGTATTCGCAGCTTGAAATAACGACTTTTCATACCCAACATATGCCAAGTACTGAAAGTGGCAGTGAGTCACATTTTGCACAAACTCCCCTACAGTTTTCAAAATATCCCAAATATCCCAATTTCGAGGCCTGAGCCATATTTTGGAGCCAAATTCTGGCTCTCTGCACGTATTCGCAGTTTGAAATTACGACTTTTTATACCCAACATATGCGAAGTACCAAAAGCGGCATTTGGTCACATTTGTCCCAAACCCCCCTTTAGTTACCAATATATCCCAAATATCCCAATTTCGAGGCCTGAGCCATATTTTGGAGCCAAATTCTGGCTCTCTGCACGT
This sequence comes from Procambarus clarkii, assembly GCF_040958095.1. NCBI lineage: Eukaryota > Metazoa > Arthropoda > Malacostraca > Decapoda > Cambaridae > Procambarus > Procambarus clarkii. The sequence continues at coordinate 127,092 of NW_027189457.1, forward strand.
ATTCGCAGTTTGAAATTACAACTTTTTATACCCAACATATGCCAAGTACTGAATGCGGCGTTTGGTCACATATGTCCCAAACTTCCATGCAGCTTTCAAAATATCCCAAACATCCCAATATCGAGGCCTGAACCACATTTTAGAGCCAAATTTAGGCTCTCTGCACGTATTCGCAGCTTGAAATAACAACTTTTTATACCCAACATATGCCAAGTACTGAAAAAGGCAGTGAGTCACATTTTGCACAAACTCCCCTGCAGTTTTCAAAATATCACAAATATCCCAATTTCGAGGCCTGAGCCATTTTTTGGAGCCAAATTCTGGCTCTCTGCACGTATTCGCAGTTTGAAATTACGACTTTTTATACCCAACAAATGCCAAGTACTGAAATCGGCAGTGAGTAACATTTTGCACAAACTCCCCTGCAGTTTTCAAAATATCCCTAATATCCCAATTTCGAGGCCTGAGCCATATTTTGGAGCCAAATTCTGGCTCTCTGCACGTATTCGCAGTTTGAAATTACGACTTTTTTATACCCAACATATGCCAAGTACTGACAGCGGCGTTTGGTCACATTTGTCCCAAACCTCCCTGCAGTCTTCAAAATATCCGAAACATCCCAATTTTGAGGCCAGAGTCATATTTTGGAGCCTAATTATGGCTCTCTGCACGTATTCGCAGTTTGATATTACGACTTTTTATATCCAACATATGCCAAGTACTGAAAGTGGCAGAGTCACATTTTGCACAAACTTCCCTTCAAATTTCAAAATATCCCAAACATCCCAATTTCGAGGCCGGAGCCATATTTTGGTGCCAAATTCTGGCTCTCTGCACTTATTCGCAGTTTGAAATTACGAATTTTTTATACCCAGCAAATGCGAAGTACTAAAAGTAGCGTTTGGTCACATTTGTAGCTAACCTCCAAGCAGTTTTCAAAATATCACTACCATCTTAATATCGAGGCCTGAGCCATATTTTGGAGCCAAATTCTGGCTCTCTGCACGTATTGGCAGTTTAATATTACGAATTTTTATACCCATCATACGCCAAGTACTGAAAGCAGCAGTGAGTCACATTTTGCACAAACTCCCCTGCAATTTTCAAAATATCCCAAATATCCCAATTTCGAGGCACGAGCCATATTTTGGAGCCAAATTCAGGCTGTCTGCACGTATTCGCAGTTTGAAATTACTACTTTTTATACCCAACATATGCGAATTACTGAGAGCGGCGTTTGGTCACATTTGTCCCAAACCTCCCTGCAGTTTTCAAAATATCCCAAACATTCACAATTTCGAGGCCTGAGCTTTATTTTGGAGACAAATTGTGTGTCTCTGCACGTATTCGCAGTTTGAAATTACTACTTTTTTATCACCAACATATGCAAAGTACTGAAAGCGGCGTTTGGTCACATTTGTCCCAAACCTCCCTGCAGTTTTCAAAATATCCCAAACATTCCAATAACGAGGCCTGAGCCATATTTTTGAGCCAAATTCAGGCTCTCTGCACGTATTCTCAGTTTGAAATTACGAATTTTATACCAAATATATGCCAAGTACTGAAAGCGGCAGTGAGTCACATTTTGAACAAACTCCCCTGCAGTTTTCAAAATATCCCAATTTCGAGGCCTGAGCCATATTTTGGAGCCAAATTCTGGCTCTCTGCACGTATTCGCAGTTTGAAATTACAACTTTTTATCACCAACATATGCCAAGTACTGAATGCGGCATTTGGTCACATATGTCTCAAACTTCCCTGCAGTTTTCAAAATATCCCAAACATCCCAATTTCGAGGCCTGAGCCACATTTTAGAGCCAATTTAGCCTCTCTGCACGTATTCGCAGCTTGAAATAACGACTTTTTATACCCAACATATGCCAAGTACTGAAAGTGGCAGTGAGTCACATTTTGCACAAACTCCCCTGCAGTTTTCAAAATATCCCAAATATCCCAATTTCGAGGCCTGAGCCATATTTTGGAACCAAATTCTGGCTCTCTGCACGTATTCGCAGTTTGAAATTACGACTTTTTATACCCAACATATGCGAAGTACCAAAAGCGGCATTTGGTCACATTTGTCCCAAACCCCCCTTTAGTTACCAAAATATCCCAAATATCCCAATTTCGAGGCCTGAGCCATATTTTGGAGCCGAATTCTGGCTCTCTGTACGTATTCGCAGTTTGAAATTGCGACTTTTTTAAACCCAACATATGCCAAATACTGAAAGCGGCATTTGGTCACATTTGTCCCAAACCTCCCTGCAGTTTTCAAAATATCCCAAACATCACAATTTCGAGGCCTGAGCGATATTTTGGAGACAAATTGTGTGTCTCTGCACGTATTCGCAGTTTGAAATTACTACTTTTTTTATACCCAACATATGCAAAGTACTGAAAGCGGCGTTTGGTCACATTTGTCCCAAACCTCCCTGCAGTTTTCAAAATATCCCAAACATTCCAATATCGAGGCCTGAGCCATATTTTGGAGCCAAATTCAGGCTCTCTGCACGTATTCTCAGTTTGAAATTACGAATTTTATACCGAACATATGCCAAGTACTGAAAGCGGCAGTGAGTCACATTTTGCACAAACTCCCCTGCAGTTTTCAAAATATCCCAATTTCGAGGCCTGAGCCATATTTTGGAGCCAAATTCTGGCTCTCTGCACGTATTCGCAGTTTGAAATTACAACTTTTTATCCCAAACATATGCCAAGTACTGAACGCGGCATTTGGTCACATATGTCCCAAACTTCCCTGCAGTTTTCAAAATATCCCAAACATCCCAATTTCGAGGCCTGAGCCACATTTTAGAGCCTAATTTAGCCTCTCTGCACGTATTCGCAGCTTGAAATAACGACTTTTTATACCCAACATATGCCAAGTCCTGAGAGCGGCAGTGAGTCACATTTTGCACAAACTCCCCTGCAGTTTTCGAAATATCCCAATTTCTAGGCCTGTGCCATATTTTGGAGTCAAATTCAGGCTCTCTGCATGTATTCGCAGTTTGAAATTATGACTTTTTATACCCAACATATGCGAAGACCCAAAAGCGGCATTTGGTCACATTTGTCCCAAACCCCCCTTTAGTTACCCAAATATCCCAAATATCCCAATTTCGAGGCCTGAGCCATATTTTGGAGCCAAATTCCGGCTCTCTGCACGTATTCGCAGTTTGAAATTACGACTTTTTATACCCAACAAATGCCAAGTACTGAAAGCGGCAGTGAGTAACATTTTGCACAAACTCCCCTGCAGTTTTCAAAATATCCCAAATATCCCAATTTCGAGGCCTGAGCCATATTTTGGAGCCAAATTCTGGCTCTCTGCACGTATTCGCAGTTTGAAATTACTACTTTTTTATACCCAACATATGCGAAGTACTGAAAGCGGCGTTTGGTCACATTTGTCCCAAACCTCCCTGCAGTGTTCAAAATATCCCAAACATCCCAATTTCGAGGCCTGAGCCATATTTTGGAGCCAAATTCTGGCCCTAGGCACGCATTCGCAGTTTGAAATTACTACTTTTTTATACCCAACATATGCAAAGTACTGAAAGCGGCGTTTGGTGACATTTGTCCCAAACCTCCCTGCAGTTTTCAAAATATCCCAAACATTCCAATATCGAGGCCTGAGCCATATTTTGGAGCCAAATTCAGGCTCTCTGCACGTATTCTCAGTTTGAAATTACGACTTTTTATACCCAACATATGCCAAGTTCTGAAAGAGGCAGTGAGTCACATTTTGCACAAACTCCCCTGCAGTTTTCAAAATATCCCAATTTCGAGGCCTGAGCCATATTTTGGAGCCAAAATTTGGCTCTCTGCACGTTTTTGCAGTTTGAAATTTCAACTTTTTATACCCAACATATGCCAAGTACTGAATGCGGCGTTTGGTCACATATGTCCCAAACTTCCATGCAGTTTTCAAAATATCCCAAACATCCCAATATCGAGGCCTCAGCCACATTTTAGAGCCAAATTTAGGCTCTCTGCACGTATTCGCAGCTTGAAATAACGACTTTTTATACCCAACATATGCCAAGTACTGAAAAAGGCAGTGAGTCACATTTTGCACAAACTCCCCTGCAGTTTTCAAAATATCCCAAATATCCCAATTTCGAGGCCTGAGCCATATTTTGGAGCCAAATTCTGGCTCTCAGCACGTATTGGCAGTTTGAAATTGCGAATTTTTATACCCAACATATGCCATGTACTGAAAGCAGCAGTGATTCACATTTTGTACAAACTCCCCTGCAGGTTTCAAAATATCCCAAATACCCATATTTCGAGGCCTGAGCCATATTTTGGAGCCAAATTCTGGCTCTCTGCACGCATTCGCAGTTTGATATTATGACTTTTTTTTACCCAACAAATGCCAAGTTCTGAAAGCGGAGTTTGGCCACATTTGTCCCAAACCTCCCTGCAGTCTTCAAAATATCCCAAACATCCCAATTTCGAGGCCTGAGCCATATTTTGGAGCCAAATTCTGGCTCTCTGCACGTATTCGCAGTTTGAAATTACTACTTTTTTATACCCAACATATGCGAAGTACTGAAAGCGGCGTTTGGTCACATTTGTCCCAAACCTCCCTGCAGTGTTCAAAATATCCCAAACATCCCAATTTCGAGGCCTGAGCCATATTTTGGAGCCAAATTCTGGCCCTAGGCACCTATTCGCAGTTTGAAATTACTACTTTTTTATACCCAACATATGCAAAGTACTGAAAGCGGCGTTTGGTGACATTTGTCCCAAACCTCCCTGCAGTTTTCAAAATATCCCAAACATTCCAATATCGAGGCCTGAGCCATATTTTGGAGCCAAATTCAGGCTCTCTGCACGTATTCTCAGTTTGAAATTACGACTTTTTATACCCAACATTTGCCAAGTTCTGAAAGCGGCAGTGAGTCACATTTTGCACAAACTCCCCTGCAGTTTTCAAAATATTCCAATTTCGAGGCCTGAGCCATATTTTGGAGCCAAATTCAGGCTCTCTGCACGTATTCTCAGTTTGAAATTACGACTTTTTATACCCAACATATGCCAAGTCCTGAAAGCGGCAGTGAGTCACATTTTGCATAAACTCCCCTGTAGTTGTCAAAATATCCCAAACATCCCAATTTCGAGGCCTGAGCCATATTTTGGAGCCAAATTCTGGCTCTCTGCACGTATTCGCAGTTTGAAATTACAATTTTTTATACCCAACATATGCGAAGTACTGAAAGCAGCGTTTGGTCACATTTGTCCCAAACCTCCCTGCAGTTTACAAAATATCCCAACCATCTTAATATCGAGGCCTGAAATATATTTTGGAGCCAAATTTTGGCTCTCTGCACGTTTTCGCAGTTTAATATTACGACTTTTTATACCCAACATATGCCAAGTACTGAAAGCGGCGTTTGGTCATATTTGTCCCAAACCCCCCCTGCAGTTTTCAAAATATCCCAAACATCCCAATTTCGAGGCCTGAGCCATATTTTGGAGCCGAATTCTGGCTCTCTGCACGTATTTGCTGTTTGAAATTGCGACTTTTTATACAGAACATATGCCAAGTACTGAAAGCGGCGTTTGGTCACATTTGTCCCAATCCCCCCTGCAGTTTTCAAAATATCCCAAACATCCCAATTTCGAGGCCTGAGCCATATTTTGGAGCCAAATTCTGGCTCTCTGCACGTATTCGCAGTTTGAAATTACGAGTTTTTATACCCAACATATGCCAAGTACTGAAAGCGGCAGAGAGTCACATTTTGCACAAACTCCCCTGCAGTTTTCAAAATATCCCAAATATCCCAATTTTGAGGCCTGAGCCATATTTTGGGGCCAAATTCTGGCTCTCTGCAAGTATTCGCAGTTTGAAATTACGACTTTTTATACCCAACATATGCGAAGTACTGAAAGCGGCGTTTGGTCACATTTGTCCCAAACCTCCCTGCAGTTTTCAAAATATCCCAAACATTCCAATATCGAGGCCGGAGCCATATTTTGGGGCCAAATTAAGGCTCTCTGCACGTATTCTCAGTTTGAAATTACGACTTTTTATACCCAACATATGCCAAGTACTGAAAGTGGCAGTGAGTCATATTTTGCACAAACTCCCCTGCAGTTTTCAAAATATCCCAATTTCGAGGCCTGAGCCATATTTTGGAGCCAAATTCTGGCTCTCTGCACGTATTCGCAGTTTTAAATTACAACTTTTTATACCCAACATATGCCAAGTCCTGAATGCGGCGTTTGGTCATATATGTTCCATACCTCCCTGCAGTTTTCAAAATATTCCAAACATCCCAATTTCGAGGCCTGAGCCTCATTTTAGAGCCAAATTTAGGCTTTCTGCACGTATTCGCAGCTTGAAATAACGACTTTTTATATCCAACATATGCCAAGTACTGAAAGCAGCAGTGAGTCACATTTTGCACAAACTCCCCTGCAGTTTTCAAAATATCCCAAATATCCCAATTTCGAGGCCTGATCCATATTTTGGAGCCAAGTTCTGGCTCTCTGCACGTATTTGCAGTTTTAAATTACAACTTTTTATACCCAACATATGCCAAGTCCTGAATGCGGCGTTTGGTCACATATGTCCCAATCCCCCCTGCAGTTTTCAAAATATCCCAAATATCCCAATTTCGAGGCCTGAGCCATTTTTTGAAGCCAAATTCTGGCTCTCTGCACGTATTCGCAGTTTGAAATTACGACTTTTTATACCCAACATATGCAAAGTACTGAAAGTGGCGTTTGTCCCAAACCTCCCTGCAGTTTTCAAAATATCCCAAACATTCCAATATCGAGGCCTGAGACATATTTTGGAGCCAAATTCAGGCTCTCTGCACGTATTCTCAGTTTGAAATTACGACTTTTTATACCCAACCAATGCCAAGTACTGAAAGCGGCAGTGAGTCACATTTTCCACAAACTCCCCTGCAGTTTTCAAAATATCCCAAATACCCATATTTCGAGGCCTGAGCCATATTTTGGAGCCAAATTCTGGGTCTCTGCACGCATTCGCAGTTTGATATTATGACTTTTTTTTACCCAACAAATGCCAAGTTCTGAAAGCGGAGTTTGGCCACATTTGACCCAAACCTCCCTGCAGTCTTCAAAATATCCCAAACATCCCAATTTCGAGGCCTGAGCCATATTTTGGAGCCAAATTCTGGCCCTCTGAACGTATTCGCAGTTTGAAATACGACTTTTTTATACCCAACATATGCCAAGTCCTGAAAGCGGCAGTGAGTCACATTTTGCATAAACTCCCCTGCAGTTGTCAAAATATCCCAAACATCCCAATTTCGAGACCTGAGCCATATTTTGGAGCCAAATTCATGCTCTCTGCACGTATTCGCAGTTTGAAATTATAATTTTTTATACCCAACATATGCGAAGTACTGAAAGCAGCGTTTGGTCACATTTGTCCCAAACCTCCCTGCAGTTTACAAAATATCCCAACCATCTTAATATCGAGGCCTGAAATATATTTTGGAGCCAAATTTTGGCTCTCTGCACGTTTTCGCAGTTTAATATTTCGACTTTTTATACCCAACATATGCCAAGTACTGAAAGCGGCGTTTGGTCATATTTGTCCCAAACCCCTCTGCAGTTTTCAAAATATCCCAAACATCCCAATTTCGAGGCCTGAGCCATATTTTGGAGCCAAATTCTGGCTGTCTGCACGCATTCGCAGTTTGATATTATGACTTTTTTTTACCCAACAAATGCCAAGTTCTGAAAGCGGAGTTTGGCCACATTTGTCCCAAACCTCCCTGCAGTCTTCAAAATATCCCAAACATCCCAATTTCGAGGCCTGAGCCATATTTTGGAGCCAAATTCTGGCTCTCTGCACGTATTCGCAGTTTGAAATTACTACTTTTTTATACCCAACATATGCGAAGTACTGAAAGCGGCGTTTGGTCACATTTGTCGCAAACCTCCCTGCAGTGTTCAAAATATCCCAAACATCCCAATTTCGAGGCCTGTGCCATATTTTGGAGCCAAATTCTGGCCCTAGGCACGTATTCGCAGTTTGAAATTACTACTTTTTTATACCCAACATATGCAAAGTACTGAAAGCGGCGTTTGGTGACATTTGTCCCAAACCTGCCTGCAGTTTTCAAAATATCCCAAACATTCCAATATCGAGGCCTGAGCCATATTTTGGAGCCAAATTCAGGCTCTCTGCACGTATTTTCAGTTTGAAATTACGACTTTTTATACCCAACATATGCCAAGTTCTGAACGCGGCAGTGAGTCACATTTTGCACAAACTCCCCTGCAGTTTTAAAAATATCCCAATTTCGAGGCCTGAGCCATATTTTGGAGCCAAAATTTGGCTCTCTGCACGTATTTGCAGTTTGAAATTACAACTTTTTATACCCAACATATGCCAAGTACTGAATGCGGCGTTTGGTCACATATGTCCCAAACTTCCATGCAGTTTTCAAAATATCCCAAACATCCCAATATCGAGGCCTCAGCCACATTTTAGAGCCAAATTTAGGCTCTCTGCACGTATTCGCAGCTTGAAATAACGACTTTTTATACCCAACATATGCCAAGTACTGAAAAAGGCAGTGAGTCACATTTTGCACAAACTCCCCTGCAGTTTTCAAAATATCCCAAATATCCCAATTTCGAGGCCTGAGCCATATTTTGGAGCCAAATTCAGGCTCTCAGCACGTATTGGCAGTTTGAAATTGCGAATTTTTATACCCAACATATGCCAAGTACTGAAAGCTGCAGTGAGTCACATTTTGCACAAACTCCCCTGCAGGTTTCAAAATATCCCAAATACCCATATTTCGAGGCCTGAGCCATATTTTGGAGCCAAATTCTGGCTCTCTGCACGCATTCGCAGTTTGATATTTTGACTTTTTTTTACCCAACAAATGCCAAGTTCTGAAAGCGGAGTTTGGCCACATTTGTCCCAAACCTCCCTGCAGTCTTCAAAATATCCCAAACATCCCAATTTCGAGGCCTGAGCCATATTTTGGAGCCAAATTCTGGCCCTCTGAACGTATTCGCAGTTTGAAATTACGACTTTTTTATACCCAACATATGCCAAGTCCTGAAAGCGGCAGTGAGTCACATTTTGCATAAACTCCCCTGCAGTTGTCAAAATATCCCAAACATCCCAATTTCGAGGCCTGAGCCATATTTTGGAGCCAAATTCTGGCTCTCTGCACGTATTCGCAGTTTGAAATTACAATTTTTTATACCCAACATATGCGAAGTACTGAGAGCAGCGTTTGGTCACATTTGTCCCAAACCTCCCTGCAGTTTACAAAATATCCCAACCATCTTAATATCGAGGCCTGAAATATATTTTGGAGCCAAATTTTGGCTCTCTGCACGTTTTCGCAGTTTAATATTACGACTTTTTATACCCAACATATGCCAAGTACTGAAAGCGGCGTTTGGTCATATTTGTCCCAAACCCCCCCTGCAGTTTTCAAAATATCCCAAACATCCCAATTTCGAGGCCTGAGCCATATTTTGGAGCCAAATTCTGGCTCTCTGCACGTATTCGCAGTTTTAAATTACAACTTTTTATACCCAACATATGCCAAGTCCTGAATGCGGCGTTTGGTCACATATGTCCCAATCCCCCCTGCAGTTTTCAAAATATCCCAAACACCCCAATTTCGAGGCCTGAGCCATTTTTTGAAGCCAAATTCTGGCTCTCTGCACGTATTCGCAGTTTGAAATTACGACTTTTTATACCTAACATATGAGAAGTACCGAAAGCGGCATTTGGTCACATTTGTCCCAAACCCCCCTGATGTTTTCAAAATATCCCAAACATCCCAATTTCGAGGCCAGAGCCATATTTTCGAGCCAAATTCTGGCCCTCTGAACGTATTCGCAGTTTGAAATTACTACTTTTTTATACCCAACATATGCAAAGTACTGAAAGTGGCGTTTGTCCCAAACCTCCCTGCAGTTTTCAAAATATCCCAAACATTCCAATATCGAGGCCTGAGCCATATTTTGGAGCCAAATTCAGGCTCTCTGCACGTATTCTCAGTTTGAAATTACGACTTTTTATACCCAACCAATGCCAAGTACTGAAAGCGGCAGTGAGTCACATTTTCCACAAACTCCCCTGCAGTTTTCAAAATATCCCAAATACCCATATTTCGAGGCCTGAGCCATATTTTGGAGCCAAATTCTGGCTCTCTGCACGCATTCGCAGTTTGATATTATGACTTTTTTTTACCCAACAAATGCCAAGTTCTGAAAGCGGAGTTTGGCCACATTTGTCCCAAACCTCCCTGCAGTCTTCAAAATATCCCAAACATCCCAATTTCGAGGCCTGAGCCATATTTTGGAGCCAAATTCTGGCCCTCTGAACGTATTCGCAGTTTGAAATACGACTTTTTTATACCCAACATATGCCAAGTCCTGAAAGCGGCAGTGAGTCACATTTTGCATAAACTCCCCTGCAGTTGTCAAAATATCCCAAACATCCCAATTTCGAGGCCTGAGCCATATTTTGGAGCCAAATTCATGCTCTCTGCACGTATTCGCAGTTTGAATTTATAATTTTTTATACCCAACATATGCGAAGTACTGAAAGCAGCGTTTGGTCACATTTGTCCCAAACCTCCCTGCAGTTTACAAAATATCCCAACCATCTTAATATCGAGGCCTGAAATATATTTTGGAGCCAAATTTTGGCTCTCTGCACGTTTTCGCAGTTTAATATTTCGACTTTTTATACCCAACATATGCCAAGTACTGAAAGCGGCGTTTGGTCATATTTGTCCCAAACCCCTCCGCAGTTTTCAAAATATCCCAAACATCCCAATTTCGAGGCCTGAGCCATATTTTGGAGCCAAATTCTGGCTCTCTGCACGCATTCGCAGTTTGATATTATGACTTTTTTTTACCCAACAAATGCCAAGTTCTGAGAGCGGAGTTTGGCCACATTTGTCCCAAACCTCCCTGCAGTCTTCAAAATATCCCAAACATCCCAATTTCGATGCCTGAGCCATATTTTGGAGCCAAATTCTGGCTCTCTGCACGTATTCGCAGTTTGAAATTACTACTTTTTTATACCCAACATATGCGAAGTACTGAAAGCGGCGTTTGGTCACATTTGTCCCAAACCTCCCTGCAGTGTTCAAAATATCCCAAACATCCCAATTTCGAGGCCTGAGCCATATTTTGGAGCCAAATTCTGGCCCTAGGCACGTATTCGCAGTTTGGAATTACTACTTTTTTATACCCAACATATGCAAAGTACTGAAAGCGGCGTTTGGTGACATTTGTCCCAAACCTCCCTGCAGTTTTCAAAATATCCCAAACATTCCAATATCGAGGCCTGAGCCATATTTTGGAGCCAAATTCAGGCTCTCTGCACGTATTCTCAGTTTGAAATTACGACTTTTTATACCCACATATGCCAAGTTCTGAACGCGGCAGTGAGTCACATTTTGCACAAACTCCCCTGCAGTTTTCAAAATATCCCAATTTCGAGGCCTGAGCCATATTTTGGAGCCAAAATTTGGCTCTCTGCACGTATTTGCAGTTTGAAATTACAACTTTTTATACCCAACATATGCCAAGTACTGAATGCGGCGTTTGGTCACATATGTCCCAAACTTCCATGCAGTTTTCAAAATATCCCAAACATCCCAATATCGAGGCCTCAGCCACATTTTAGAGCCAAATTTAGGCTCTCTGCACGTATTCGCAGCTTGAAATAACGACTTTTTATACCCAACATATGCCAAGTACTGAAAAAGGCAGTGAGTCACATTTTGCACAAACTCCCCTGCAGTTTTCAAAATATCCCAAATATCCCAATTTCGAGGGCTGAGCCATATTTTGGAGCCAAATTCTGGCTCTCAGCCCGTATTGGCAGTTTGAAATTGCGAATTTTTATACCCAACATATGCCAAGTACTGAAAGCAGCAGTGAGTCACATTTTGCACAAACTCCCCTGCAGGTTTCAAAATATCCCAAATACCCATATTTCGAGGCCTGAGCCATATTTTGGAGCCAAATTCTGGCTCTCTGCACGCATTCGCAGTTTGATATTTTGACTTTTTTTTTACCCAACAAATGCCAAGTTCTGAAAGCGGAGTTTGGCCACATTTGTCCCAAACCTCCCTGCTGTCTTCAAAATATCCCAAACATCCCAATTTCGAGGCCTGAGCCATATTTTGGAGCCAAATTCTGGCCCTCTGAACGTATTCGCAGTTTGAAATTACGACTTTTTTATACCCAACATATGCCAAGTCCTGAAAGCGGCAGTGAGTCACATTTTGCATAAACTCCCCTGCAGTTGTCAAAATATCCCAAACATCCCAATTTCGAGGCCTGAGCCATATTTTGGAGCCAAATTCTGGCTCTCTGCACGTATTCGCAGTTTGAAATTACAATTTTTTATACCCATCATATGCGAAGTACTGAGAGCAGCGTTTGGTCACATTTGTCCCAAACCTCCCTGCAGTTTACAAAATATCCCAACCATCTTAATATCGAGGCCTGAAATATATTTTGGAGCCAAATTTTGGCTCTCTGCACGTTTTCGCAGTTTAATATTACGACTTTTTATACCCAACATATGCCAAGTACTGAAAGCGGCGTTTGGTCATATTTGTCCCAAACCCCCCCTGCAGTTTTCAAAATATCCCAAACATCCCAATTTCGAGGCCTGAGCCATATTTTGGAGCCGAATTCTGGCTCTCTGCACGTATTCGCTGTTTGAAATTGCGACTTTTTATACGGAACATATGCCAAGTACTGAAAGCGGCGTTTGGTCACATTTGTCCCAATCCCCCCTGCAGTTTTCAAAATATCCCAAACATCCCAATTTCGAGGCCTGAGCCATATTTTGGAGCCAAATTCTGGCTCTCTGCACGTATTCGCAGTTTGAAATTACGAGTTTTTATACCCAACATATGCCAAGTACTGAAAGCGGCAGAGAGTCACATTTTGCACAAACTCCCCTGCAGTTTTCAAAATATCCCAAATATCCCAATTTTGAGGCCTGAGCCATATTTTGGAGCCAAATTCTGGCTCTCTGCAAGTATTCGCAGTTTGAAATTACGACTTTTTATACCCAACATATGCGAAGTACTGAAAGCGGCGTTTGGTCACATTTGTCCCAAACCTCCCTGCAGTTTTCAAAAATATCCCAAACATTCCAATATCGAGGCCGGAGCCATATTTTGGGGCCAAATTCAGGCTCTCTGCACGTATTCTCAGTTTGAAATTACGACTTTTTATACCCAACATATGCCAAGTACTGAAAGTGGCAGTGATTCATATTTTGCACAAACTCCCCTGCAGTTTTCAAAATATCCCAATTTCGAGGCCTGAGCCATATTTTGGAGCCAAATTCTGGCTCTCTGCACGTATTCGCAGTTTTAAATTACAACTTTTTATACCCAACATATGCCAAGTCCTGAATGCGGCGTTTGGTCACATATGTCCCAATCCCCCCTGCAGTTTTCAAAATATCCCAAACACCCCAATTTCGAGGCCTGAGCCATTTTTTGAAGCCAAATTCTGGCTCTCTGCACGTATTCGCAGTTTGAAATTACGACTTTTTATACCTAACATATGAGAAGTACCGAAAGCGGCATTTGGTCACATTTGTCCCAAACCCCCCTGATGTTTTCAAAATATCCCAAACATCCCAATTTCGAGGCCTGAGCCATATTTTGGAGCCAAATTCTGGCCCTCTGAACGTATTCGCAGTTTGAAATTACTACTTTTTTATACCCAACATATGCAAAGTACTGAAAGTGGCGTTTGTCCCAAACCTCCCTGCAGTTTTCAAAATATCCCAAACATTCCAATATCGAGGCCTGAGCCATATTTTGGAGCCAAATTCAGGCTCTCTGCACGTATTCTCAGTTTGAAATTACGACTTTTTATACCCAACAAATGCCAAGTACTGAAAGCGGCAGTGAGTCACATTTTCCACAAACTCCCCTGCAGTTTTCAAAATATCCCAAATACCCATATTTCGAGGCCTGAGCCATATTTTGGAGCCAAATTCTGGCTCTCTGCACGCATTCGCAGTTTGATATTATGACTTTTTTTTACCCAACAAATGCCAAGTTCTGAAAGCGGAGTTTGGCCACATTTGTCCCAAACCTCCCTGCAGTCTTCAAAATATCCCAAACATCCCAATTTCAAGGCCTGAGCCATATTTTGGAGCCAAATTCTGGCCCTCTGAACGTATTCGCAGTTGGAAATTACGACTTTTTTATGCCCAACATATGCCAAGTCCTGAAAGCGGCAGTGAGTCACATTTTGCATAAACTCCCCTGCAGTTGTCAAAATATCCCAAACATCCCAATTTCGAGGCCTGAGCCATATTTTGGAGTCAAATTCATGCTCTCTGCACGTATTCGCAGTTTGAAATTATAATTTTTTATACCCAACATATGCGAAGTACTGAAAGCAGCGTTTGGTCACATTTGTCCCAAACCTCCCTGCAGTTTACAAAATATCCCAACCATCTTAATATCGAGGCCTGAAATATATTTTGGAGCCAAATTTTGGCTCTCTGCACGTTTTCGCAGTTTAATATTTCGACTTTTTATACCCAACATATGCCAAGTACTGAAAGCGGCGTTTGGTCATATTTGTCCCAAACCCCTCTGCAGTTTTCAAAATATCCCAAACATCCCAATTTCGAGGCCTGAGCCATATTTTGGAGCCAAATTCTGGCTCTCTGCAACGCATTCGCAGTTTGATATTATGACTTTTTTTTACCCAACAAATGCCAAGTTCTGAGAGCGGAGTTTGGCCACATTTGTCCCAAACCTCCCTGCAGTCTTCAAAATATCCCAAACATCCCAATTTCGATGCCTGAGCCATATTTTGGAGCCAAATTCTGGCTCTCTGCACGTATTCGCAGTTTGAAATTACTACTTTTTTATACCCAACATATGCGAAGTACTGAAAGCGGCGTTTGGTCACATTTGTCCCAAACCTCCCTGCAGTGTTCAAAATATCCCAAACATCCCAATTTCGAGGCCTGAGCCATATTTTGGAGCCAAATTCTGGCCCTAGGCACGTATTCGCAGTTTGAAATTACTACTTTTTTATACCCAACATATGCAAAGTACTGAAAGCGGCGTTTGGTGACATTTGTCTCAAACCTCCCTGCAGTTTCAAAATATCCCAAACATTCCAATATCGGGCCTGAGCCATATTTGGAGCCAAATTCAGGCTCTCTGCACGTATTCTCAGTTTGAAATTACGACTTTTTTATACCCACATATTGCCAAGTTCTGAACGCGGCAGTGAGTCACATTTTGCACAAACTCCCTGCAGTTTTCAAAAATATCCCAATTTCGAGGCCTGAGCCATATTTGGAGCCAAAATTTGGCTCTACTGCACGTATTTGCAGTTTGAAAATTACAACTTTTTTATACCCCAAACATATGCCAAGTACTGAATGCGGCGTTTGGTCACATATGTCCCAAACTTCCATGCAGTTTTCAAAATATCCAAACATCCCAATATCGAGGCCTCAGCCACATGTTTAGAGCCAAATTTAGGCTCTCTGCACGTATTCGCAGCTTGAAATAACGACTTTTTATACCCAACATATGCCAAGTACTGAAAAAGGCAGTGAGTCACATTTTGCACAAACTCCCCTGCAGTTTTTCAAAATATCCCAAATATCCAATTTCGAGGGCTGAGCCATATTTTGGAGCCAAATTCTGGCTCTCAGCACGTATTGGCAGTTTTGAAATTGCGAATTTTTATAACCCAACATATGCCAAGTACTGAAAGCAGCAGTGAGTCACATTTTGCACAAACTCCCCTGCAGGTTTCAAAATATCCCAAATACCCATATTTCGAGGCCTGAGCCATATTTTGGAGCCAAATTCTGGCTCTCTGCACGCATTCGCAGTTTGATATTTTGACTTTTTTTACCCAACAAATGCCAAGTTCTGAAAGCGGAGTTGTCCACATTTGTCCCAACCTCCCTGCTGTCTTCAAAATATCCCAAAACATCCCAATTTCGAGGCCTGAGCCATATTTTGGAGCCAAATTCTGGCCCTCTGAACGTATTCGCAGTTTGAAATTACGACTTTTTTATACCCAACATATGCCAAGTCCTGAAAGCGGCAGTGAGTCACATTTTGCATAAACTCCCCTGCAGTTGTCAAAATATCCCAAACATCCCAATTTCGAGGCCTGAGCCATATTTTGGAGTCAAATTCATGCTCTCTTGCACGTATTCGCAGTTTGAAATTATAATTTTTTATACCCAACATATGCGAAGTACTGAAAGCAGCGTTTGGTCACATTTGTCCCAAACCTCCCTGCAGTTTACAAAATATCCCAACCATCTTAATATCGAGGCCTGAAATATATTTTGGAGCCAAATTTTGGCTCTCTGCACGTTTTCGCAGTTTAATATTACGAATTTTTATACCCAACATATGCCAAGTACTAAAAGCAGCGTTTGGTCATATTTGTCCCAAACCCCTCTGCAGTTTTCAAAATATCCCAAACATCCCAATTTCGAGGCCTGAGCCATATTTTGGAGCCGAATTCTGGCTCTCTGCACGTATTCGCTGTTTGAAATTGCGACTTTTTATACGGAACATATGCCAAGTACTGAAAGCGGCGTTTGGTCACATATGTCCCAATCCCCCCTGCATTTTTCAAAATATCCCAAACACCCCAATTTCGAGGCCTGAGCCATTTTTTGAAGCCAAATTCTGGCTCTCTGCACGTATTCGGCAGTTTGAAATTACGACTTTTTATACCTAACATATGAGAAGTACCGAAAGCGGCATTTGGTCACATTTGTCCCAAACACCCCTGATGTTTTCAAAATATCCCAAACATCCCAATTTCGAGGCCTGAGCCATATTTTGGAGCCAAATTCTGGCCCTCTGAACGTATTCGCAGTTTGAAATTACGACTTTTTTATACCCAACATATGCCAAGTCCTGAAAGCGGCAGTGAGTCACATTTTGCATAAACTCCCCTGCAGTTGTCAAAATATCCCAAACATCCCAATTTCGAGGCCTGAGCCATATTTTGGAGCCAAATTCTGGCTCTCTGCACGTATTCGCAGTTTGAAATTACAATTTTTTATACCCAACATATGCGAAGTACTGAGAGCAGCGTTTTGGTCACATTTGTCCCAAACCTCCCTGCAGTTTACAAAATATCCCAACCATCTTAATATCGAGGCCTGAAATATATTTTGGAGCCAAATTTTGGCTCTCATGCACGTTTTCGCAGTTTAATATTACGACTTTTTATACCCAACATATGCCAAGTACTGAAAGCGGCGTTTGGTCATATTTGTCCCAAACCCCCCCTGCAGTTTTCAAAATATCCCAAACATCCCAATTTCGAGGGCCTGAGCCATATTTTGGAGCCGAATTCTGGCTCTCTGCACGTATTCGCTATTTGAAATTGCGACTTTTTATACGGAAACATATGATAAGTACTGAAGCGGCGTTTGGTCACATTTGTCCCAATCCCCCCTGCAGTTTTCAAAATATCCCAAACATCCCAATTCGAGGCCTGAGCCATATTTTGGAGCCAAATTCTGGCTCTCTGCACGTATTCGCAGTTTGAAATTACGAGTTTTTATACCCAACATATGCCAAGTACTGAAAGCGGCAGAGAGTCACATTTTGCACAAACTCCCCTGCAGTTTTCAAAATATCCCAAATATCCTAATTTTGAGGCCTGAGCCATATTTTGGAGCCAAAATTCTGGCTCTCTGCAAGTATTCGCAGTTTGAAATTACGACTTTTATACCCAACATATGCGAAGTACTGAAAGCGGCGTTTGGTCACATTTGTCCCAAACCTCCCTGCAGTTTTCAAAATATCCCAAACTTCCAATATCGAGGCCGGAGCCATATTTTGGGGCCAAATTCAGGCTCTCTGCACGTATTCTGAGTTTGAAATTACGACTTTTTATACCCAACATATTCCATGTACTGAAAGTGGCAGTGAGTAATATTTTGCACAAACTCCCCTGCAGTTTTCAAAATATCCCAATTTCGAGGCCTGAGCCATATTTTGGAGCCAAATTCTGGCTCTCTGCACGTATTCGCAGTTTTAAATTACAACTTTTTATACCCAACATATGCCAAGTCCTGAATGCGGCGTTTGGTCATATATGTTCCATACCTCCCTGCAGTTTTCAAAATATCCCAAACATCCCAATTTCGAGGCCTGAGCCTCATTTTAGAGTCAAATTTAGGCTCTCTGCACGTATTAGCAGCTTGAAATAACGACTTTTTATATCCAACATATGCCAAGTACTGAAAGCAGCAGTGAGTCACATTTTGCACAAACTCCCCTGCAGTTTTCAAAATATCCCAAATATCCCAATTTCGAGGCCTGATCCATATTTTGGAGCCAAATTCTGGCTCTCTGCACGTATTCGCAGTTTTAAATTACAACTTTTTATACCCAACATATGCCAAGTCCTGAATGCGGCGTTTGGTCACATATGTCCCAATCCCCCCTGCATTTTTCAAAATATCCCAAACACCCCAATTTCGAGGCCTGAGCCATTTTTTGAAGCCAAATTCTGGCTCTCTGCACGTATTCGCAGTTTGAAATTACGACTTTTTATACCTAACATATGAGAAGTACCGAAAGCGGCATTTGGTCACATTTGTCCCAAACACCCCTGATGTTTTCAAAATATCCCAAACATCCCAATTTCGAGGCCTGAGCCATATTTTGGAGCCAAATTCTGGCCCTCTGAACGTATTCGCAGTTTGAAATTACTACTTTTTTATACCCAACATATGCAAAGTACTGAAAGTGGCGTTTGTCCCAAACCTCCCTGCAGTTTTCAAAATATCCCAAACATTCCAATATCGAGGCCTGAGCCATATTTTGGAGCCAAATTCAGGCTCTCTGCACGTATTCTCAGTTTGAAATTACGACTTTTTATACCCAACCAATGCCAAGTATTGAAAGCGGCAGTGAGTCACATTTTCCACAAACTCCCCTGCAGTTTTCAAAATATCCCAAATACCCATATTTCGAGGCCTGAGCCATATTTTGGAGCCAAATTCTGGCTCTCTGCACGCATTCGCAGTTTGATATTATGACTTTTTTTTACCCAACAAATGCAAGTTCTGAAAGTGGAGTTTGGCCACATTTGTCCCAAACCTCCCTGCAGTCGTCAAAATATCCCAAACATTCCCAATTTCGAGGCCTGAGCCATATTTTGGAGCCAATTCTGGCCCTCTGAACGTATTCGCAGTTTGAAATTACGACTTTTTTATACCCAACATATGCCAAGTCCTGAAAGCGGCAGTGAGTCACATTTTGCATAAACTCCCCTGCAGTTGTCAAAATATCCCAAACATCCCAATTTCGAGGCCTGAGCCATATTTTGGAGCCAAATTCATGCTCTCTGCACGTATTCGCAGTTTGAAATTATAATTTTTTTATACCCAACATATGCGAAGTACTGAAAGCAGCGTTTGGTCACATTTGTCCCAAACCTCCCTGCAGTTTACAAAATATCCCAACCATCTTAATATCGAGGCCTGAAATATATTTTGGAGCCAAATTTTGGCTCTCTGCACGTTTTCGCAGTTTAATATTACGAATTTTTATACCCAACATATGCCAAGTACTAAAAGCAGCGTTTGGTCATATTTGTCCCAAACCCCTCTGCAGTTTTCAAAATATCCCAAACATCCCAATTTCGAGGCCTGAGCCATATTTTGGAGCCGAATTCTGGCTCTCTGCACGTATTCGCTGTTTGAAATTGCGACTTTTTATACTGAACATATGCCAAGTACTGAAAGCGGCGTTTGGTCACATATGTCCCAATCCCCCCTGCATTTTTCAAAATATCCCAAACACCCCAATTTCGAGGCCTGAGCCATTTTTTGAAGCCAAATTCTGGCTCTCTGCACGTATTCGCAGTTTGAAATTACGACTTTTTATACCTAACATATGAGAAGTACCGAAAGCGGCATTTGGTCACATTTGTCCCAAACACCCCTGATGTTTTCAAAATATCCCAAACATCCCAATTTCGAGGCCTGAGCCATATTTTGGAGCCAAATTCTGGCCCTCTGAACGTATTCGCAGTTTGAAATTACTACTTTTTTATACCCAACATATGCAAAGTACTGAAAGTGGCGTTTGTCCCAAACCTCCCTGCAGTTTTCAAAATATCCCAAACATTCCAATATCGAGGCCTGAGCCATATTTTGGAGCCAAATTCAGGCTCTCTGCACGTATTCTCAGTTTGAAATTACGACTTTTTATACCCAACCAATGCCAAGTATTGAAAGCGGCAGTGAGTCACATTTTCCACAAAACTCCCCTGCAGTTTTCAAAATATCCCAAATACCCATATTTCGAGGCCTGAGCCATATTTTGGAGCCAAATTCTGGCTCTCTGCACGCATTCGCAGTTTGATATTATGACATTTTTTTACCCAACAAAAGCCAAGTTCTGAAAGTGGAGTTTGGCCACATTTGTCCCAAACCTCCCTGCAGTCTTCAAAATATCCCAAACATCCCAATTTCGATGCCTGAGCCATATTTTGGAGCCATATTCTGGCCCTCTGAACGTATTCGCAGTTTGAAATTACGACTTTTTTATACCCAACATATGCCAAGTCCTGAAAGCGGCAGTGAGTCACATTTTGCATAAACTCCCCTGCAGTTGTCAAAATATCCCAAACATCCCAATTTCGAGGCCTGAGCCATATTTTGGAGCCAAAGTCATGCTCTCTGCACGTATTCGCAGTTTGAAATTATAATTTTTTATACCCAACATATGCGAAGTACTGAAAGCAGCGTTTGGTCACATTTGTTCCAAACCTCCCTGCAGTTTACAAAATATCCCAACCATCTTAATATCGAGGCCTGAAATATATTTTGGAGCCAAATTTTGGCTCTCTGCACGTTTTCGCAGTTTAATATTACGAATTTTTATACCCAACATATGCCAAGTACTGAAAGCGGCGTTTGGTCATATTTGTCCCAAACCCCTCTGCAGTTTTCAAAATATCCCAAACATCCCAATTTCGAGGCCTGAGCCATATTTTTGGAGCCGAATTCTGGCTCTCTGCACGTATTCGCTGTTTGAAATTGCGACTTTTATACGGAACATATGCCAAGTACTGAAAGCGGCGTTTGGTCACATATGTCCCAATCCCCCCTGCAGTTTTCAAAATATCCCAAACATCCCAATTTCGAGGCCTGAGCCATATTTTGGAGCCAAATTCTGGCTCTATGCACGTATTCGCAGTTTCAAATTACGACCTTTATACCCAACATATGCCTAGTCCTGAGAGCGGCAATGAGTCATATTTCGTACAAACTCCCCTGCAGTTTTCGAAATATCCCAAATATCCCAATTTCGAGGCCTGAGCCATATTTTGGAGCCGAATTCTGGCTCTCTGCACGTATTCGCAGTTTGAAATTGCGACTTTTTAAACACAACATATGCCAAAATACTGAAAGCGGCGTTTGGTCACATTTGTCCCAAACCTCCCTGCAGTTTTCAAAATATCCCAAACATTCCAATATCGAGGCCTGAGCCATATTTTGGAGCCAAATTCAGGCTCTCTGCACGTATTCTCAGTTTGAAATTACGAATTTTATACCGAACATATGCCAAGTACTGAAAGCGGCAGTGAGTCACATTTTGCACAAAACTCCCCTGCAGTTTTCAAAATATCCCAATTTCGAAGCCTGAGCCATATTTTGGAGCCAAATTCTGGCTCTCTGCACGTATTCACAGTTTGAAATTACAACTTTTTTTCCCAAACATATGCCAAAGTACTGAACGCGGCATTTGGTCAACATATGTCCCAAACTTCCCTGCAGTTTTCAAAATATCCCAAAACATCCCAATTTCGAGGCCTGAGCCACATTTTAGAGCCTAATTTAGCCTCTCTGCACGTATTCGCAGCTTGAAATAACGACTTTTTATACCCAAACATATGCCAAGTCATGAGAGCGGCAGTGAGTCACATTTTGCACAAACTCCCCTGCAGTTTTCGAAATATCCCAATTTCTAGGCCTGTGCTATATTTTGGAGTCAAATTCAGGCTCTCTGCATGTATTCGCAGTTTGAAATTATGACTTTTTATACCCAACATATGCGAAGTACCAAAAGCGGCATTTGGGTCACATTTGTCCCAAACCCCCCTTTAGTTACCCAAATATCCCAAATATCCCAATTTCGAGGCCTGAGCCATATTTTGGAGCCAAATTCCGGCTCTCTGCACGTATTTCGCAGTTTGAAATTACGACTTTTTATACCCAACAAATGCCAAGTACTGAAAGCGGCAGTGAGTAACATTTTGCACAAACTCCCCTGCAGTTTTCAAATATCCAAATATCCCCAATTTCGAGGCCTGAGCCATATTTTGGAGTCAAATTCTGGCTTCTCAGCACGTATTGGCAGTTTGAAATTGCGAATTTTTATACCCAACATATGCCGAGTACTGAAAGCTGCAGTGAGTCACATTTTGCACAAACTCCCCTGCAGGTTTCAAAATATCCCAAATACCCCCAATTTCTAGGCCTGAGCCATATTTTTGGAGCCAAATTCTGGCTCTCTGCACGTATTCGCAGTTTGATATTATGACTTTTCTATACCCAACAAATGCCAAGTTTTGAAAGCGGCGTTTGGCCACATTTGTCCCAAACCTCCCCTGCAGTCTTCAAAAATATCCCAAACATCCCAATTTCGAGGCCTGAGCCATATTTTGGAGCCAAATTCTGGCTCTCTGCACGTATTCGCAGTTTGAAATTACTACTTATTTATACCCAACATATGCGAAGTACTGAAAGCGGCGTTTGGTCACATTTGTCCCAAACCTCCCTGCAGTGTTCAAAATATCCCAAACATCCCAATTTCGAGGCCTGAGCCATATTTTGGAGCCAAATTCTGGCCCTAGGCACGTATTTGCAGTTTGAAATTACTACTTTTTTATACCCAACATATGCAAAGTACTGAAAGCGGCGTTTGGTGACATTTGTCCCAAACCTCCCTGCAGTTTTCAAAATATCCCAAACATTCCAATATCGAGGCCTGAGCCATATTTTGGAGCCAAATTCAGGCTCTCTGCACGTATTCTCAGTTTGAAATTACGACTTTTTATACCCAACATATGCCAAGTTCTGAAAGCGGCAGTGAGTCACATTTTGCACAAACTCCCCTGCAGGTTTCAAAATATCCCAAATACCCATATTTCGAGGCCTGAGCCATATTTTGGAGCCAAATTCTGGCTCTCTGCACGCATTCGCAGTTTGATATTATGACTTTTTTTTACCCAACAAATGCCAAGTTCTGAAAGCGGAGTTTGGCCCCATTTGTCCCAAACCTCCCTGCAGTCTTCAAAATATCCCAAACATCCCAATTTCGAGGCCTGAGCCATATTTTGGAGCCAAATTCTGGCCCTCTGAACGTATTCGCAGTTTGAAATTACGACTTTTTTATACCCAACATATGCCAAGTCCTGAAAGTGGCAGTGAGTCACATTTTGCATAAACTCCCCTGCAGTTGTCAAAATATCCCAAACATCCCAATTTCGAGGCCTGAGCCATATTTTGGAGCCAAATTCTGGCTCTCTGCACGTATTCGCTGTTTGAAATTGCGACTTTTTATACGGAACATATGCCAAGTACTGAAAGCGGCGTTTGGTCACATTTGTCCCAATCCCCCCTGCAGTTTTCAAAATATCCCAAACATCCCAATTTCGAGGCCTGAGCCATATTTTGGAGCCAAATTCTGGCTCTCTGCACGTATTCGCAGTTTGAAATTACGAGTTTTTATACCCAACATATGCCAAGTACTGAAAGCGGCAGAGAGTCACATTTTGCACAAACTCCCCTGCAGTTTTCAAAATATCCCAAATATCCCAATTTTGAGGCCTGAGCCATATTTTGGAGCCAAATTCTGGCTCTCTGCAAGTATTCACAGTTTGAAATTACGACTTTTTATACCCAACATATGCGAAGTACTGAAAGCGGCGTTTGGTCACATTTGTCCCAAACCTCCCTGCAGTTTTCAAAATATCCCAAACATTCCAATATCGAGGCCGGAGCCATATTTTGGGGCCAAATTCAGGCTCTCTGCACGTATTCTCAGTTTGAAATTACGACTTTTTATACCCAACATATGCCAAGTACTGAAAGTGGCAGTGAGTCATATTTTGCACAAACTCCCCTGCAGTTTTCAAAATATCCCAATTTCGAGGCCTGAGCCATATTTTGGAGCCAAATTCTGGCTCTCTGCACGTATTCGCAGTTTTAAATTACAACTTTTTATACCCAACATATGCCAAGTCCTGAATGCGGCGTTTGGTCATATATGTTCCATACCTCCCTGCAGTTTTCAAAATATCCCAAACATCCCAATTTCGAGGCCTGAGCCTCATTTTAGAGCCAAATTTAGGCTCTCTGCACGTATTCGCAGCTTGAAATAACGACTTTTTATATCCAACATATGCCAAGTACTGAAAGCAGCAGTGAGTCACATTTTGCACAAACTCCCCTGCAGTTTTCAAAATATCTCAAATATCCCAATTTCGAGGCCTGATCCATATTTTGGAGCCAAATTCTGGCTCTCTGCACGTATTCGCAGTTTTAAATTACAACTTTTTATACCCAACATATGCGAAGTACTGAAAGCAGCGTTTGGTCACATTTGTCCCAAACCTCCCTGCAGTTTACAAAATATCCCAACCATCTTAATATCGAGGCCTGAAATATATTTTGGAGCCAAATTTTGGCTCTCTGCACGTTTTCGCAGTTTAATATTACGGCTTTTTATACCCAACATATGCCAAGTACTGAAAGCGGCGTTTGGTCATATTTGTCCCAAACCCCTTTGCGGTTTTCAAAATATCCCAAACATCCCAATTTCGAGGCCTGAGCCATATTTTGGAGCCGAATTCTGGCTCTCTGCACGTATTCGCTGTTTGAAATTGCGACTTTTTATACGGAACATATGCCAAGTACTGAAAGCGGCGTTTGGTCACATTTGTCCCATTCCCCCCTGCAGTTTTCAAAATATCCCAAACATCCCAATTTCGAGGCCTGAGCCATATTTTGGAGCCAAATTCTGGCTCTCTGCACGTATTCGCAGTTTGAAATTACGAGTTTTTATACCCAACATATGCCAAGTACTGAAAGTGGCAGAGAGTCACATTTTGCACAAACTCCCCTGCAGTTTTCAAAATATCCCAAATATCCCAATTTTGAGGCCTGAGCCATATTTTGGACCAAATTCTGGCTCTCTGCAAGTATTCGCAGTTTGAAATTACGACTTTTTATACCCAACATATGCGAAGTACTGAAAGCGGCGTTTGGTCACATTTGTCCCAAACCTCCCTGCAGTTTTCAAAATATCCCAAACATTCCAATATCGAGGCCGGAGCCATATTTTGGAGCCAAATTCAGGCTCTCTGCACGTATTCGCAGCTTGAAATAACGACTTTTTATACCCAACATATGCCAAGTACTGAAAAAGGCAGTGAGTCACATTTTGCACAAACTCCCCTGCAGTTTCCAAAATATCGCAAATATCCCAATTTTGAGGCCTGGGCCATATTTTGGAGCCAAATTCTGGCTCTCTGCACGTATTCGCAGTTTGAAATTACGACTTTTTTATACCCAACATATGCCTAGTCCTGAAAGCGGCAGTGAGTCACATTTTGCATAAACTCCCCTGCAGTTTTCAAAATATCCCAAATAACCCAATTTCGAGGCCTGAGCCATTCTTTGGAGCCAAATTCTGGCTCTCTGCACGTATTTGCAGTTTGAAATTGCGACTTTTTTATACCCAACATATGCCAAGAACTGAAAGCGGCGTTTGGACACATTTGTCCCAATCCCCCCTGCCGTTTTCAAAATATATCAAACATCCCAATTTCGAGCCCTGAGCCATATTTTAGAGCCAAATTCAGGATCTCTGCACGTATTCGCAGTTTGAAATTACGACTTTTTATACCCAACAAATGCCAAGTACTGAAAGCTGCAGTGAGTAACATTTTGCACAAACTCCCATGCAGTTTTCAAAATATCCCAAATATCCCAATTTCGAGGCCTGAGCCATATTTTGGAGCCAAATTCTGGCTCTCAGCACGTATTGGCAGTTTGAAATTGCGAATTTTTATACCCAACATATGCCGAGTACTGAAAGCAGCAGTGAGTCACATTTTGCACAAACTCTCCTGCAGGTTTCAAAATATCCCAAATACCCCAATTTCGAGGCCTGAGCCATATTTTGGAGCCAAATTCTGGCTCTCTGCACGTATTCGCAGTTTGAAATTACTACTTTTTTATACCCAACATATGCGAAATACTGAAACCGGCGTTTGGTCACATTTGTCCCAAACCTCCCTGCAGTTTTCAAAATACCCCAAACATCCCAATTTCGAGCCCTGAGCCATATTTTAGAGCCAAATTCAGGCTCTCTGCACGTATTCTCAGTTTGAAATTACGACTTTTTATACAAAACATATGCCTAGTCCTGAATGCGGCGTTTGGTCACATATGTCCCAATCCCCCCTGCAGTTTTCAAAATATCCCAAACACCCCAATTTCGAGGCCTGAGCCATTTTTTGAAGCCAAATTCTGGCTCTCTGCACGTATTCGCAGTTTGAAATTACGTCTTTTTATACCCAACATATGCGAAGTACCGAAAGCGGCATTTGGTCACATTTGTCCCAAACCCCCCTGAAGTTTTCAAAATATCCCAAACATCCCAATTTTGAGGCCTGAGCCATATTTTGGAGCCAAATTCTGGCTCTCTGCACGTATTCGCAGTATGAAATTACGACTTTTTTATACCCAACACATGCCTAGTCCTGAAAGCGGCAGTGAGTCACATTTTGCATAAACTCCCCTGCAGTTTTCAAAATATCCCAAATATCCCAATTTCGAGGCCTGAGCCATTTTTTGGAGCCAAATTCTGGCTCTCTGCACGTATTTGCAGTTTGAAATTGCGACTTTTTTATACCCAACATATGCCAAGAACTGAAAGCGGCGTTTGGATACATTTGTCCCACTTCCCCCTGCCGTTTTCAAAATATCCCAAATATCCCAATTTCGAGGCCTGAGCCATATTTTGGAGCCAAATTCTGGCTCTCAGCACGTATTGGCAGTTTGAAATTGCGAATTTTTATACCCAACATATGCCGAGTACTGAAAGCAGCAGTGAGTCACATTTTGCACAAACTCCCCTGCTGGTTTCAAAATATCCCAAATACCCCAATTTCGATGCCTGAGCCATATTTTGGAGCCAAATTCTGGCTCTCTGCACGTATTCGCAGTTTGAAATTACTAATTTTTTATACCCAACATATGCAAAGTACTGAAAGCGGCGTTTGGTGACATTTGTCCCAAACCTCCCTGCAGTTTTCAAAATATCCCAAACATTCCAATATCGAGGCCTGAGCCATATTTTGGAGCCAAAT
Source organism: Procambarus clarkii (assembly GCF_040958095.1). Classification (NCBI taxonomy): domain Eukaryota; kingdom Metazoa; phylum Arthropoda; class Malacostraca; order Decapoda; family Cambaridae; genus Procambarus; species Procambarus clarkii. Next base: position 154,518 of record NW_027189457.1, read on the forward strand.
TCAGGCTCTCTGCACGTATTCTCAGTTTGAAATTACGACTTTTTATACCCAACCAATGCCAAGTACTGAAAGCGGCAGTGAGTCACATTTTCCACAAACTCCCCTGCAGTTTTCAAAATATCCCAATTTCGAGGCCTGAGCCATATTTTAGAGCCAAAATTTGGCTCTCTACACGTATTCGCAGTTTGAAATTACAACTTTTTATACCCAACATATGCCAAGTACTGAATGCGGCATTTGGTCACATATGTCCCAAACTTCCATGCAGTTTTCAAAATATCCCAAACATACCAATATCGAGGCCTGAGCCACATTTTAGAGCCAAATTTAGGCTCTCTGCACGTATTCGCAGCTTGAAATAACGACTTTTTATACCCAACATATGCCAAGTACTGAAAAAGCCAGTGAGTCACATTTTGCACAAACTCCCCTGCAGTTTCCAAAATATCGCCAATATCCCAATTTTGAGGCCTGGGCCATATTTTGGAGCCAAATTCTGGCTCTCTGCACGTATTCGCAGTTTGAAATTACGACTTTTTTATACCCAACATATGCCTAGTCCTGAAAGCGGCAGTGAGTCACATTTTGCATAAACTCCCCTGCAGTTTTCAAAATATCCCAAATATCCCAATTTCGAGGCCTGAGCCATTTTTTGGAGGCAAATTCTGGCTCTCTGCACGTATTTGCAGTTTGAAATTGCGACTTTTTTATACCCAACATATGCCAAGAACTGAAAGCGGCGTTTGGACACATTTGTCCCAATCCCCCCTGCCGTTTTCAAAATATATCAAACATCCCAATTTCGAGCCCTGAGCCATATTTTAGAGCCAAATTCAGGCTCTCTGCACGTATTCGCAGTTTGAAATTACGACTTTTTATACCCAACAAATGCCAAGTACTGAAAGCTGCAGTGAGTAACATTTTGCACAAACTCCCCTGCAGTTTTCAAAATATTCCAAATATCCCAATTTCGAGGCCTGAGACATATTTTGGAGCCAAATTCTGGCTCTCAGCACGTATTGGCAGTTTGAAATTACTACTTTTTTATACCCAACATATGCAAAGTACTGAAAGCGGCGTTTGGTGACATTTGTCCCAAACCTCCCTGCAGTTTTTAAAATATCCCAAACATTCCAATATCGAGGCCTGCGCCATATTTTGGAGCCAAATTCAGGCTCTCTGCACGTATTCTCAGTTTGAAATTACGACTTTTTATACCCAACCAATGCCAAGTACAGAAAGCGGCAGTGAGTCACATTTCCACAAACTCCCTGCAGTTTTCAAAATATCCGAATTTCGAGGCCTGAGCCATATTTTGGAGCCAAATTGGCTCTCTGCACGTATTCGCAGTTTGAAATTACAACTTTTTATACCCAACAATGCCAAGTACTGAATGCGGCGTTTGGTCACATGCCACAAACTTCCATGCAGTTTTCAAAATATCCCAATTCAATGCCTGAGCCACATTTTGAGCCAAATTGGCTCTCTGCACGTATTCGCAGCTTGAAATACGACTTTTTATACCCAACATATGCCAAGTACTGAAAAAGGGCGTGAGTCACATTTTGCACAAACTCCCCTGCAGTTTCAAAATATCGCAAATATCCCAATTTGAGGCCTGAGCCATATTTTGGAGCCAAATTTGGCTCTCTGCACGTATTCGCAGTTGAAATTACGACTTTTTATACCCAACATATGCCTAGTATGAAAGCGGCAGTGAGTCACATTTTGCATAAACTCCCCTGCAGTTTTCAAAATATCCAAATATCCCACTTTCGAGGCCTGAGCCATTTTTGGAGCCAAATTCTGGCTCTCTGCACGTATTCGCAGTTTGAAATTGCGACTTTTTATACCCAACATATGCCAGTCCTGAATCGGCAGTGAGTCACATTTTGCACAATCTCCCCTGCAGTTTTCGAAAGATCCCAAATATCCCAATTTCGAGGCCTAGCCATATTTTGGAGTCAAATTCACGCTCTCTGCACGTATTCGCAGTTTGAAATTGCGACTTTTTATACCCAACATATGCCACGTACTGAAAGCGGCGTTTGGTCACATTTTCCCAATCCCCCTGCAGTTTTCGAAATATCCCAAATATCCCAATTTCGAGGCCTGAGCCATATTTTGGAGCAAATTCTGCTCTCTGCACGTATTCGCAGTTTGAAATTACGACTTTTTCCCATCATTGCTAAGTCTGAAAGCGGCAGTGAGTCACATTTTGCACAATCCCCTGCAGTTTTCGAAATATCACAAACATCCCAATTTCGAGGCCTGAGCCATATTTTGGAACCAAATTCTGGCTCTCTGCACGTATTCGCAGTTTGAAATTGCGACTTTTTTACCCATCATTGCCAAGAACTGAAAGCGGCGTTTGACACATATTCCCAATCCCCCCTGCATTTTTCAAATATCAAATATCCTAATTTCGTGCCTGAGCCATATTTTGAGAACCAAATTCAAGCTCTCTGCACTAATCGCAGTTTGAAATTACGACTTTTTATACCAACATGCCAAGTACTGAAAGCGGCAGTGGACACATTGTCCCAATCCCCTGCAGTTTTCAAAATATCCCAAAATCCTAATTTCGAGGCCTGAGCCATATTTTGAGCAAATTCTGGCTCTCTGCACGTATTCGCAGTTTGAAATTACGACTTTTTATTCGGAACATATGCCAAGTACTGAAAGCGGCGTTTGGTCACATTTGCCCAATCCCCTGCAATTTTCAAATATCCCGAATATCCCAATTTCGAGGCCTGAGCCATATTTTGGAGCAAATTCTGGCTCTCTGCACATATCGCAGTTTTAAATTGCGATTTTTACCCAACATATGCCAGTACTGAAAGCGCGTGAGTCACATTTTGCACAATCCCCTGCAGCTTTCAAATATCCCAAATATCCCAATTTCGAGGCCTGAGCCATATTTTGGAGCCAAATTATGGCTCTCTGCACGTATCGCAGTTTTAATGCGATTTTTATACCCAACAATGCCAGTACTGAAAGCGCAGTGGTCACATTTTGCCAAACTCCCTGCAGTTTCAAAATATCCCAAATATCCCAATTTCGAGGCCTGAGCCATATTTTGAGAAATTATGGCTCTCTGCACGTATTCGCAGTTTGAATTATGACTTTATACCCAACAACAAGTACTGAAGCAGCGTTAGGTCACATTTGTCAAAACTCCCTTCAGTTTTCAAAATATCCCAAACATCCCAATTTCGAGGCCTGAGCCATATTTTTTGAGAAAAATTCTGGCCCTCTGACGTATTCGCAGTTTGAAATTAAGACTTTTTTATACCCAACATTTACAAAGTATGCAAGCGGCAGTGAGTCACATTTTGCATAAACTCCCCTGCAGTTTCAAAATATCCCAAACCCATTTCGAGGCCTGAGCCATATTTTGGAGCCAAATTCTGGCTCTCTGCACGATTCGCAGTTTGAATTACGATTTTTTATACCCAACATATGCGAAGTACTGAAAGCGGCGTTTGGTCACATTTGTCCCAAACCTCCCTGAAATTATCAAAATATCCCAACCATCTTGTATCGAGGCCTGAGCCATATTTTGGAGCCAAATTTGGCTCTCTGCACGTTTTCGTGAATATTACGACTTTTTATACCCAACATGCAAGTACTGAAAGCGGCAGTGAGTCACATTTTCACAAACTCCCTTGCAGTTTTCAAAATATTCCAAATATCCCAATTTGAGGCCTGAGCCATATTTTTGAGCCAAATTCTGGCTCTCTGCACGTATTCGCAGTTTGAAATTACGACTTTTTATACCAACATGCACGTACTGAAAGCGGCGTTTGGTCATATTTGTCCAAACCCCTCTGCAGTTTTCAAATATCCCAAACATCCCAATTTCGAGGCCTTAGCCATATTTTAGAGCCAAATTTGGCTCTATGCATGTATTCGCAGTTTTAAATTACGACTTTTTATACCCAACATATGCCTAGTCCTGAAAGCGGCAATGTCACATTTTGCCAAACTCCCCTGCAGTTTTCGAAATATCCCAAATATCCCAATTTCGTGGCCTGAGCCATATTTTGAGCCGAATTCTGGCTCTCTGCACGTATTCGCTGTTTGAAATTGCGACTTTTTTATACCCAACTATGCCAAGTACTGAAAGCGGCGTTTGGACACATTTGTCCCAATCCCCCCTGCAGTTTTCAAAATATCCCAAACATCCCAATTTCGAGACCTGAGCCATATTTTGGAGCCAAATTCTGGCTCTCTTCACGTATTCGCAGTTTGAAATTACGACTTTTTATACCCAACATGCGAAGTACTGAAAGCGGCAGAGGTCACATTTTCCAAACTCCCTGCATTTTCAAAATATCCCAAATATCCCAATTTCGAGGCTGAGCCATATTTTGGAGCCAATTCTGGCTCTCTGCAGTATTCGCAGTTTGAAATTACGACTTTTTATACCCAACATATGCGAAATACTGAAAGCGCGTTTGGTCACATTTGTCCAAACCTCATTGCATTTTTAAATATCCAAACATCCCAATTTCGAGGCTGAGCCATATTTTGGAGCCAATTCTGGCTCTATACACGTATTCGCAGTTTGAAATTACGACTTTTTATACCCAACATATGCCAAACTGAAAGCGCAGTGAGTACATTTTGCGCAAACTCCCTGCAGTTTTCGAAATATCACAAATATCCCAATTTCGTGGCCTGAGCCATATTTTGGAGCCAAATCTGGCTCTCTGCACGTATTCGCAGTTTGAAATTACGACTTTTTATACCCAACATATTCCAAGTACTGAAAGCGGCGTGAGTACATTTTGCACAACTCCCGTGCAGTTTTTAAAATATCCCAATTTCGAGGCCTGAGCCATATTTTGGAGCAAATCCTGGCTCTCTGCAAGTATTCGCAGTTTGAAATAACGACTTTTTATACAGAACATATGCCAAGTACTGAAAGCGCGTTGGTCACATTTGTGCCAATCCCCCTGCAATTTTCAAAATATTGCGAAATCCCAATTTCGAGCCTGAGCCATATTTTGGAAGCAAAATTTGGCCTCTGTATGTATTCGCAGTTTGAAATTGCGACTTGCTTTACCCAACAATGCCAAGTACTGAAAGCAGCAGTGGTCACATTTTGCCAAACTCCCCTGCAGCTTTTCAAAATATCCCAAATATCCCAATTTCGAGCCCTGAGCCATATTTTGAGCAAAATTTGGCTCTCTGTACGTATTCGCAGTTTGAATTACGACTTTTTATACCCAACAATGCGAAGTACTGAAAGCGGCGTTTGGCCACATTTGTCCCTATCCCCCCTGCAATTTTCAAAATATCCCGAATATCCCAATTTCGAGCCTGAGCCATATTTTGGAGCCAAATTCTGGCTTTCTGCACGTATTCGCAGTTTAATATTACGACTTTTTATACCCATCATATGCCAAGTACTGAAAGCGGTAGTGAGTCACATTTTGTACAAACTCCCCTGCAGTTTTCAAAATATCCCAAATCAACCAATTTCGAGGCTTGAGCCTTATTTTGGAGCCAAATTCAGGCTGTCTGCACGTATTCGCAGTTTGAAATTACGACTTTTTATACGGAACATATGACAAGTACTGAGAGCGGCGTTTGGTCACATTTGTCCCAATCCCCCGTTCAGTTTTCAAAATATCCCAAACACCATAATTTAGAGGCCTGAGCCAAATTCTGGCTCTATGCACGTATTCGCAGTTTGAAATTTTGACTTTTTATACCCAACATATGTCAAGTCCTGAAAGAGGCAATGAGTCACATTTTGCACAAACTCCCCTGCAGTTTTTGAAATATGACAAATATCCCAAGTTCGAGGCCTGAACCATATTTTGGAGCCAAATTCTGGCTCTCTGCACGTATTCGCAGTTTGAAATTGCGACTTTTTTATACCCAACATATGCGAAGTACTGAAAGCGGCGTTTGGTCACATTTTGCACAAACTCCCCTGCAGTTTTCAAAATATCACAAACATCCCAATATCGAGGCCTGAGCCATATTTTGGAGCCAAATTCTGGTTCTCTGCACGTATTCGCAGTTTGATATTATGACTTTTTATAACCAACATATGCAAAGTACTGAAAGCAGCGTTTGGTCACATTTGTCCCAATCCCCGCTGCAGTTTTTAAAATATCCCAAACATCCTAATATCGAGGCCCGAGCCATATTTTGGAGCCAAATTCTGGCTCTCTGCACGTATTCGCAGTTTGAAATTACGACTTTTTATACCCAACATATGCCAAGTACTGAAAGCGGCATTTGGTCTTATTTGTCCCAAACCCCCCTGCAGTTTTCAAAATATCCCAAACATCCCTATTTCGAGGCCTGAGCCAAATTCTGGCTCTATGCACGTTTTCGCAGTTTGAAATTACGACTTTATATACCCAACATATGTCTAGTCCTGAAAGCGGCAATGAGTCACATTTTGCACAAACTCCCCTGTAGATTTCGAAATATGCCAAATATCCCAATTTCGAGGCCTGAGCCATATTTTGGAGCCAAAATCTGGCTCTCTACACGTATTCGCAGTTTGAAATTGCGACTTTTTTATACAAAACATATGCCAAGTACTGAAAGCGGCGTTTGGTCACATTTGTCCCAATCTCCCCTGCAGTTTTTAAAATATCCCAAACATCCCAATATCGAGGCCTGAGCCATATTTTGGAGCCAAATTCTGGCTCTCTGCACGTATTCGCAGGTTGAAATTACGACTTATTATACCCAACATATGCCAAGTACTGAAAGCGGCATTGAGTCACATTTTGCAAAAACTCCCCTGCAGTTTTCAAAATATCCCAAACATCCCAATTTCGAGGCCTGAACCATATTTTGGAGCCAAATTCAGGCTCTCTGCACGTATTCGCAGTTTGAAATTACGACTTTTTATACCCAACATATGCCAAGTACTGAAAGCGGCGTTTGGTCACATTTGTCCGAAACCTCCCTCCAGTTTTCAAAATATCCCAAATATCCCAATTTCGAGGCTTGAGCCATATTTTGGAGCCAAAATCTAGCTCTCTGCACGTATTCGCAGTTCGAAATTGCGAATTTTTATACCCAACATATGCAAAGTACTGAAAGCGGCATTTGGTCACATTTGTCCCTAACCTCCCTGCAGTTTTCAAAATATCCCAAATATCCCAATTTCGAGGCCTGAGCCAAATTTTGGAGCCAAATTCTGGCTCCCTGCACGTATTCGCAGTTTGATATTACGACTTTTTATACCCAACATATGCCAAGTACTGAAAGCGGCGTTTGGTCACATTTGTCCCAAACCTCCCTCCAGTTTTCGAAATATCCCAAATATCCCAATTTCGAGGCCTGAGCCATATTTTGGAGTCAAATTCTGACTCTCTGCACGTATTCGCAGTTTGATATTACGTCTTTTTATACCCAACATATGCCAGGTACTGGACGCAGCAGTGAGTCACATTTTGCACAAACTCCCCTGCAGCTTTCAAAATATCCCAAATATCCCAATTTCGAGGCCTGAGCCAAATTTTCGAGCCAAATTCTGGCTCTCTGCACGTATTCTCAGTTTGAAATTACTAATTTTTTATACCCAACATATGCCAGGTACTGGACGCAGCAGTGAGTCACATTTTGCATAAACTCCCCTGCAGTTTTCAAAATATCCCAAATATCCCAATTTCGAGGCCTGAGCCATTTTTTGGAGCCAAATTCTGGCTCTCTGCACGTATTTGCAGTTTGAAATTGCGACTTTTTTATACCCAACATATGCCAAGAACTGAAAGCGGCGTTTGGACACATTTGTCCCAATCCCTCCTGCCGTTTTCAAAATATATCAAACATCCCAATTTCGAGCCCTGAACCATATTTTAGAGCCAAATTCAGGCTCTCTGCACGTATTCGCAGTTTGAAATTACGACTTTTTATACCCAACAAATGCCAAGTACTGAAAGCTGCAGTGAGTAACATTTTGCACAAACTCCCCTGCAGTTTTCAAAATATCCCAAATATCCCAATTTCGAGGCCTGAGCCATATTTTGGAGCCAAATTCTGGCTCTCAGCACGTATTGGCAGTTTGAAATTGCGAATTTTTATACCCAACATATGCCGAGTACTGAAAGCAGCAGTGAGTCACATTTTGCACAAACTCCCCTGCAGCTTTCAAAATATCCCAAATATCCCAATTTCGAAGCCTGAGCCATATTTTGAAGCAAAATTTTGGCTCTCTGTACGTATTCGCAGTTTGATATTATGACTTTTTTATACCCAACAAATGCCAAGTACTGAAAGCGGCGTTTGGCCACATTTGTCCCAATCCCCCCTGCAATTTTCAAAATATCCCGAATATCCCAATTTCGATCCCTGAGCCATATTTTGGAGCCAAATTCTGGCTCTCTGCACATATTCGCAGTTTGAAATTACGACTTTTTATACCCAACATATGCGAAGTACTGAAAGCGGCGTTTGGTCCAATTTGTCCCAAACCTCATTGCATTTTTAAAAATATCCCAAACATCCCAATTTCGAGGCCTGAGCCATATTTTGGAGCCAAATTCTGGTTCTCTGCACGTATTCGCAGTTTGATATTATGACTTTTTATAACCAACATATGCAAAGTACTGAAAGCGGCGTTTGGTCACATTTGTCCCAATCCCCGCTGCAGTTTTCAAAATATCCCAAACATCCCAATATCGAGGCCCGAGCCATATTTTGGAGCCAAATTCTGGCTCTCTGCACGTATTCACAGTTTGAAATTACGACTTTTTATACCCAACATATGCCAAGTACTGAAAGCGGCATTTGGTCTTATTTGTCCCAAACCCCCTGCAGTTTTCAAAATATCCCAAACATCCCAATTTCGAGGCCTGAGCCATATTTTGGAGCCAAATCCTGGCTCTCTGCAAGTATTCGCAGTTTGAAATAACGACTTTTTATACAGAACATATGCCAAGTACTGAAAGCGGCGTTGGATCACATTTATGCCAATCCCCCCTGCAATTTTCAAAATATTCCGAACATCCCAATTTCGAGGCCTGAGCCATATTTTGGAGCCAAATTCTGGCCCAATGTATGTAATCGCAGTTTGAAATTGCGACTTTCTTTACCCAACATATGCCAAGTACTGAAAGCAGCAGTGAGTCACATTTTGCACAAACTCCCCTGCAGCTTTCAAAATATCCCAAATATCCCAATATCGAAGCCTGAGCCATATTTTGAAGCAAAAGTTTGGCTCTCTGTACGTATTCGCAGTTTGTTATTATGACTTTTTTATACCCAACAAATGCCAAGTACTGAAAGCGGCGTTTGGCCACACTTGTCCCAATCCCCCCTGCAATTTTCAAAATATCCCAAACATCCCAATTTCGAGGCCTGAGCCATATTTTGGAGCCAAATTCTGGCTCTCTGCACGTATTCGCAGTTTGAAATTACGACTTTTTATACCCAACATATGCGAAGTACTGAAAGCGGCGTTTGGTCACATTTGTCCCAAACCTCATTGCATTTTTAAAAATATCCCAAACATCCCAATTTCGAGGCCTGAGCCATATTTTGGAGCCAAATTCTGGCTTTCTGCACGTATTCGCAGTTTAATATTACGACTTTTTATACCCATCATATGAGAAGTACTGAAAGCGGTAGTGAGTCACATTTTGTACAAACTCCCCTGCAGTTTTCAAAATATCCCAAATCAACCAATTTCGAGGCTTGAGCCTTATTTTGGAGCCAAATTCAGGCTGTCTGCACGTATTCGCAGTTTGAAATTACGACTTTTTATACCCAACATATGCGAATTGCTGAGAGCGGCGTTTGGTCACATTTGTCCCAAACCTCCCTGCAGTTTTCAAAATATCGCAAACATCCCAATTTCGAGGCCTGAGCCATATTTTTGAGCCAAATTCTGGCTCTCTGCACGTATTCGCAGTTTGAAATTACGACTTTTTATACCAAACATATGCAACGTACTGAAAGCGGCGTTTGGTCATATTTGTCCCAAACCCCTCTGCAGTTTTCAAAATATCCCAAACATCCCAATTTCGAGGCCTTAGCCATATTTTAGAGCCAAATTTTGGCTCTATGCATGTATTCGCAGTTTTAAATTACGACTTTTTATACCCAACATATGCCTAGTCCTGAAAGCGGCAATGAGTCACATTTTGCACAAACTCCCCTGCAGTTTTCGAAATATCCCAAATATCCCAATTTCGTGGCCTGAGCCATATTTTAGAGCCGAATTCTGGCTCTCTGCACGTATTCGCTGTTTGAAATTGCGACTTTTTTATACCCAACATATGCCAAGTACTGAAAGCGGCGTTTGGACACATTTGTCCCAATCCCCCCTGCAGTTTTCAAAATATCCCAAACATCCCAATTTCGAGACCTGAGCCATATTTTGGAGCCAAATTCTGTCTCTCTTCACGTATTCGCAGTTTGAAATTACGACTTTTTATACCCAACATGCCAAGTACTGAAAGCGGCAGAGAGTCACATTTTGCACAAACTCCCCTGCAGTTTTCAAAATATCCCAAATATCCCAATTTCGAGGCCTGAGCCATATTTTGGAGCCAAATTCTGGCTCTCTGCAGGTATTCGCAGTTTGAAATTACGACTTTTTATACCCAACATATGCGAAGTACTGAAAGCGGCGTTTGGTCACATTTGTCCCAAACCTCATTGCATTTTTAAAAGTATCCCAAACATCCCAATTTCGAGGGCTGAGCCATATTTTGGAGCCAGATTCTGGCTCTATACACGTATTCGCAGTTTGAAATTACGACTTTTTATACCCAACATATGCGAAATCCTGAAAGCAGCAGTGAGTCACATTTTGCGCAAACTCCCCTGCAGTTTTCGAAATATCACAAATATCCCAATTTCGTGGCCTGAGCCATATTTTGGAGCCAAATTCTGGCTCTCTGCACGTATTCGCAGTTTGAAATTACGACTTTTTATACCCAACATATTCCAAGTACTGAAAGCGGCAGTGAGTAACATTTTGCACAAACTCCCGTGCAGTTTTTAAAATATCCCAATTTCGAGGCCTGAGCCATATTTTGGAGCCAAATCCTGGCTCTCTGCAAGTATTCGCAGTTTGAAATTACGACTTTTTATACCCAACATATGCGAAGTACTGAAAGCGGCGTTGGGTCACATTTGTGCCAATCCCCCCTGCAATTTTCAAAATATTGCGAACATCCCAATTTCGAGGCCTGAGCCATATTTTGGAGCAAAATTCTGGCCCAATGTATGTATTCGCAGTTTGAAATTGCGACTTGCTTTACCCAACATATGCCAAGTACTGAAAGCAGCAGTGAGTCACATTTTGCACAAACTCCCCTGCAGCTTTCAAAATATCCCAAATATCCCAATTTCGAAGCCTGAGCCATATTTTGAAGCAAAATTTTGGCTCTCTGTACGTATTCGCAGTTTGATATTATGACTTTTTTATACCCAACAAATGCCAAGTACTGAAAGCGGCGTTTGGCCACATTTGTCCCTATCCCCCCTGCAATTTTCAAAATATCCCGAATATCCCAATTTCGAGCCCTGAGCCATATTTTGGAGCCAAATTCTGGCTCTCTGCACGTATTCGCAGTTTGAAATTACGACTTTTTATACCCAACATATGCGAAGTACTGAAAGCGGCGTTTGGTCACATTTGTCCCAAACCTCATTGCATTTTTAAAAATATCCCAAACATCCCAATTTCGAGGCCTGAGCCATATTTTGGAGCCAAATTCTGGCTTTCTGCACGTATTCGCAGTTTAATATTACGACTTTTTATACCCATCATATGCCAAGTACTGAAAGCGGTAGTGAGTCACATTTTGTACAAACTCCCCTGCAGTTTTCAAAATATCCCAAATCAACCAATTTCGAGGCTTGAGCCTTATTTTGGAGCCAAATTCAGGCTGTCTGCACGTATTCGCAGTTTGAAATTACGACTTTTTATACGGAACATATGACAAGTACTGAGAGCGGCGTTTGGTCACATTTGTCCCAATCCCCCGTTCAGTTTTCAAAATATCCCAAACACCATAATTTAGAGGCCTGAGCCAAATTCTGGCTCTATGCACGTATTCGCAGTTTGAAATTTTGACTTTTTATACCCAACATATGTCAAGTCCTGAAAGAGGCAATGAGTCACATTTTGCACAAACTCCCCTGCAGTTTTTGAAATATGACAAATATCCCAAGTTCGAGGCCTGAACCATATTTTGGAGCCAAATTCTGGCTCTCTGCACGTATTCGCAGTTTGAAATTGCGACTTTTTTATACCCAACATATGCGAAGTACTGAAAGCGGCGTTTGGTCACATTTTGCACAAACTCCCCTGCAGTTTTCAAAATATCTCAAACATCCCAATATCGAGGCCTGAGCCATATTTTGGAGCCAAATTCTGGTTCTCTGCACGTATTCGCAGTTTGATATTATGACTTTTTATAACCAACATATGCAAAGTACTGAAAGCAGCGTTTGGTCACATTTGTCCCAATCCCCGCTGCAGTTTTTAAAATATCCCAAACATCCCAATATCGAGGCCCGAGCCATATTTTGGAGCCAAATTCTGGCTCTCTGCACGTATTCGCAGTTTGAAATTACGACTTTTTATACCCAACATATGCCAAGTACTGAAAGCGGCATTTGGTCTTATTTGTCCCAAACCCCCCTGCAGTTTTCAAAATATCCCAAACATCCCTATTTCGAGGCCTGAGCCAAATTCTGGCTCTATGCACGTTTTCGAAGTTTGAAATTACGACTTTATATACCCAACATATGTCTAGTCCTGAAAGCGGCAATGAGTCACATTTTGCACAAACTCCCCTGTAGATTTCGAAATATGCCAAATATCCCAATTTCGAGGCCTGAGCCATATTTTGGAGCCAAAATCTGGCTCTCTACACGTATTCGCAGTTTGAAATTGCGACTTTTTTATACAAAACATATGCCAAGTACTGAAAGCGGCGTTTGGTCACATTTGTCCCAATCTCCCCTGCAGTTTTTAAAATATCCCAAACATCCCAATATCGAGGCCTGAGCCATATTTTGGAGCCAAATTCTGGCTCTCTGCACGTATTCGCAGGTTGAAATTACGACTTATTATACCCAACATATGCCAAGTACTGAAAGCGGCATTGAGTCACATTTTGCAAAAACTCCCCTGCAGTTTTCAAAATATCCCAAACATCCCAATTTCGAGGCCTGAACCATATTTTGGAGCCAAATTCAGGCTCTCTGCACGTATTCGCAGTTTGAAATTACGACTTTTTATACCCAACATATGCCAAGTACTGAAAGCGGTGTTTGGTCACATTTGTCCGAAACCTCCCTCCAGTTTTCAAAATATCCCAAATATCCCAATTTCGAGGCTTGAGCCATATTTTGGAGCCAAAATCTAGCTCTCTGCACGTATTCGCAGTTCGAAATTGCGAATTTTTATACCCAACATATGCAAAGTACTGAAAGCGGCATTTGGTCACATTTGTCCCTAACCTCCCTGCAGTTTTCAAATATCCCAAATATCCCAATTTCGAGGCCTGAGCCAAATTTTGGAGCCAAATTCTGGCTCCCTGCACGTATTCGCAGTTTGATATTACGACTTTTTATACCCAACATATGCCAAGTACTGAAAGCGGCGTTTGGTCACATTTGTCCCAAACCTCCCTCCAGTTTTCGAAATATCCCAAATATCCCAATTTCGAGGCCTGAGCCATATTTTGGAGTCAAATTCTGACTCTCTGCACGTATTCGCAGTTTGATATTACGTCTTTTTATACCCAACATATGCCAGGTACTGGACGCAGCAGTGAGTCACATTTTGCACAAACTCCCCTGCAGCTTTCAAAATATCCCAAATATCCCAATTTCGAGGCCTGAGCCAAATTTTCGAGCCAAATTCTGGCTCTCTGCACGTATTCTCAGTTTGAAATTACTAATTTTTTATACCCAACATATGCCAGGTACTGGACGCAGCAGTGAGTCACATTTTGCATAAACTCCCCTGCAGTTTTCAAAATATCCCAAATATCCCAATTTCGAGGCCTGAGCCATTTTTTGGAGCCAAATTCTGGCTCTCTGCACGTATTTGCAGTTTGAAATTGCGACTTTTTTATACCCAACATATGCCAAGAACTGAAAGCGGCGTTTGGACACATTTGTCCCAATCCCTCCTGCCGTTTTCAAAATATATCAAACATCCCAATTTCGAGCCCTGAACCATATTTTAGAGCCAAATTCAGGCTCTCTGCACGTATTCGCAGTTTGAAATTACGACTTTTTATACCCAACAAATGCCAAGTACTGAAAGCTGCAGTGAGTAACATTTTGCACAAACTCCCCTGCAGTTTTCAAAATATCCCAAATATCCCAATTTCGAGGCCTGAGCCATATTTTGGAGCCAAATTCTGGCTCTCAGCACGTATTGGCAGTTTGAAATTGCGAATTTTTATACCCAACATATGCCGAGTACTGAAAGCAGCAGTGAGTCACATTTTGCACAAACTCCCCTGCAGCTTTCAAAATATCCCAAATATCCCAATTTCGAAGCCTGAGCCATATTTTGAAGCAAAATTTTGGCTCTCTGTACGTATTCGCAGTTTGATATTATGACTTTTTTATACCCAACAAATGCCAAGTACTGAAAGCGGCGTTTGGCCACATTTGTCCCAATCCCCCCTGCAATTTTCAAAATATCCCGAATATCCCAATTTCGATCCCTGAGCCATATTTTGGAGCCAAATTCTGGCTCTCTGCACGTATTCGCAGTTTGAAATTACGACTTTTTATACCCAACATATGCGAAGTACTGAAAGCGGCGTTTGGTCCAATTTGTCCCAAACCTCATTGCATTTTTAAAAATATCCCAAACATCCCAATTTCGAGGCCTGAGCCATATTTTGGAGCCAAATTCTGGTTCTCTGCACGTATTCGCAGTTTGATATTATGACTTTTTATAACCAACATATGCAAAGTACTGAAAGCGGCGTTTGGTCACATTTGTCCCAATCCCCGCTGCAGTTTTCAAAATATCCCAAACATCCCAATATCGAGGCCCGAGCCATATTTTGGAGCCAAATTCTGGCTCTCTGCACGTATTCACAGTTTGAAATTACGACTTTTTATACCCAACATATGCCAAGTACTGAAAGCGGCATTTGGTCTTATTTGTCCCAAACCCCCCTGCAGTTTTCAAAATATCCCAAACATCCCAATTTCGAGGCCTGAGCCATATTTTGGAGCCAAATCCTGGCTCTCTGCAAGTATTCGCAGTTTGAAATAACGACTTTTTATACAGAACATATGCCAAGTACTGAAAGCGGCGTTGGGTCACATTTGTGCCAATCCCCCCTGCAGTTTTCAAAATATTCCGAACATCCCAATTTCGAGGCCTGAGCCATATTTTGGAGCCAAATTCTGGCCCAATGTATGTAATCGCAGTTTGAAATTGCGACTTTCTTTACCCAACATATGCCAAGTACTGAAAGCAGCAGTGAGTCACATTTTGCACAAACTCCCCTGCAGCTTTCAAAATATCCCAAATATCCCAATATCGAAGCCTGAGCCATATTTTGAAGCAAAAGTTTGGCTCTCTGTACGTATTCGCAGTTTGTTATTATGACTTTTTTATACCCAACAAATGCCAAGTACTGAAAGCGGCGTTTGGCCACACTTGTCCCAATCCCCCCTGCAATTTTCAAAATATCCCAAACATCCCAATTTCGAGGCCTGAGCCATATTTTGGAGCCAAATTCTGGCTTTCTGCACGTATTCGCAGTTTAATATTACGACTTTTTATACCCATCATATGCCAAGTACTGAAAGCGGTAGTGAGTCACATTTTGTACAAACTCCCCTGCAGTTTTCAAAATATCCCAAATCAACCAATTTCGAGGCTTGAGCCTTATTTTGGAGCCAAATTCAGGCTGTCTGCACGTATTCGCAGTTTGAAATTACGACTTTTTATACCCAACATATGCGAATTGCTGAGAGCGGCGTTTGGTCACATTTGTCCCAAACCTCCCTGCAGTTTTCAAAATATCGCAAACATCCCAATTTCGAGGCCTGAGCCATATTTTGGAGACAAATTCTGGCTCTCTGCACGTATTCGCAGTTTGAAATTACGAATTTTTATACGGAACATATGCCAAGTACTGAGAGAGGCGTTTGGTCACATTTGTCCCAATCCCCCGTTCAGTTTTCAAAATATCCCAAAACCCCAATTTAGAGGCCTGAGCCAAATTCTGGCTCTATGCACGTATTCGCAGTTTGAAATTTTGACTTTTTATACCCAACATATGTCAAGTCCTGAAAGCGGCATTGAGTCACATTTTGCATAAACTCCCCTGCAGTTTTCAAAATATCCCAAACATCCCAATTTCGAGGCCTGAACCATATTTTGGAGCCAAATTCAGGCTCTCTGCACGTATTCGCAGTTTGAAATTACGACTTTTTATACCCAACATATGCCAAGTACTGAAAGCGGCGTTTGGTCACATTTGTCCCAAACCTCCCTCCAGTTTTCAAAATATCCCAAATATCCCAATTTCGAGGCTTGAGCCATATTTTGGAGCCAAAATCTAGCTCTCTGCACGTATTCGCAGTTCGAAATTGCGAATTTTTATACCCAACATATGCAAAGTACTGAAAGCGGCATTTGGTCACATTTGTCCCTAACCTCCCTGCAGTTTTCAAAATATCCCAAATATCCCAATTTCGAGGCCTGAGCCATATTTTGGAGCCAAATTCTGGCTCCCTGCACGTATTCGCAGTTTGATATTACGACTTTTTATACCCAACATATGCCAAGTACTGAAAGCGGCGTTTGGTCACATTTGTCCCAAACCTCCCTCCAGTTTTCGAAATATCCCAAATATCCCAATTTCGAGGCCTGAGCCATATTTTGGAGTCAAATTCTGACTCTCTGCACGTATTCGCAGTTTGATATTACGTCTTTTTATACCCAACATATGCCAGGTACTGGACGCAGCAGTGAGTCACATTTTGCACAAACTCCCCTGCAGCTTTCAAAATATCCCAAATATCCCAATTTCGAGGCATGAGCCAAATTTTCGAGCCAAATTCTGGCTCTCTGCACGTATTCTCAGTTTGAAATTACTAATTTTTTATACCCAACTGTGACGGTAACGCGTTGGTGTTCGGCTGTTTAAGGCTAGGGGTATGGCCTCGTCACAGTTATAAAAAAAATAGAAAAACTGGAACTTCGTCTGTGGTAAGGTAAGGAGAAGACACACAAAACACAAGTAAAACTTTAACAATGAAATTTTAATTACGTTAAATAAATCAAAACATGAAAATATGGACAAACAAATTCTTATAATAAAATCAATGAATCAAAATAATAAGAATACTTAAATGACACAATGAAAGTTACGTTAAGGCAAAATAATAAGAAGTGCAACACAAAAGTTAAGTGGGAGGTGCTGGAATATTGGCTTAAAGCCACCACCTCTCTCAGTACACGCTAACGTCTAGCTGGGAGGAGTGCTGGCTACGAAAGCACGGAACATTCTGAGGACTGATGTTGGGGCGACCCCAGACATCAGGTAGTATTGGGGGCGAGTGCAGGTGCAGCCAGACCGGCGACCAATCAGCGGAGCCGTAGCGATCAACGGGTAGTTTGGTGGTTGGAGTTCGAACAGGTGGCTGGTTGCATACGTTTCTGCTCACCCTGGCAAGCCTTGCTGGTGCTGGTGTTGTTGTTGGACATTTCTTCCATAGTCTTTTATATAATTGTGAAGACGTAATTTTGGAGGGAAGAGCAGGCTCAATCTCTTGAAGGAGATTATCGTCACAACTCTCCCCCGAAGCCTGCGGTTCTGGAAGAAGTACGTCGTTATGTGGTGGAGTAATGGATGGAGTCGCTTCTACTTCATAAACTCTGGAGAGGGCATCGGCTATGGTGTTGTCAGAACCCTTGATATAGCGGATCTCCAGGTTGAAGTCTTGTAAATACAGAGCCCATCGTAGAAGACGCTGGTTGGTGAATTGGGCTTGATGTAGGAAGCGGAGAGGGTTGTGGTCTGAGAAGATGGTGGTAGACCTGGCGCCTTGTAGGTACGGAGCGAAGTGTTGGAGGTTCAGGACGATGGATAGTAGCTCCTTTTCAATAGTGCTGTAGTTCCTCTGGTGTGGTTTCAGTTTGTAGCTGTAGTAGCTGACAGGTAGAACCTCCTCGCCTCGTTGTTGCATCAGGACACCACCAACGCCGGTACCACTGGCGTCGACATGAAGGACGAAAGGCTTGGTGATATCTGGAGAGGCGAGAATGGGGTTAGAACAGAGGAGGAATTTGAGTTGTTCAAAAGCAACGGTTTGCCGTATGGTCCAATTATACCGTTGCTTGGGACTGGTTAATAGAATTAGAGGTGTGGCGACTGTACTGAAATTCCTCACAAACCTACGGTAGTAAGAGGCAAGACCAAGGAAGCGCAGGAGCTGCTTCCTGGTGGTAGGCTGTGGATACTGTAGGATGGCTTGAGTGTGTGAGTCTAACGGAGCTATGCTGCCACTCCCAATAACATGACCCAGATAACGCACTTTACCTTTCGCGAAAGTGGACTTGCCCAGGTTGATGGTGAGGCCGGCTGTCAGGAGCTTGGAGAACAGACGTCGCAGCTGGAGCAGATGTTCACTCCAGGAGTTGGAGGCTACGACGATATCGTCCAGGTAGGCGTATGTGTTATCCAAGCCCTGGATGACACGGTTGACAGCTCTTTGAAAGGTGGCCGGGGCATTACATAGTCCGAAAGGAAGGCGTTCATATCTGAAAAGTCCAAAAGGAGTGATGAAGGCAGATATCTCTTTAGCGCGCTCCGTTAGACACACTTGATAGTACCCCTTAAGCAAGTCCACTTGGGACAAGTACTGGGCACTACCAATGGCATCAAGGATGTCATCTATCCTTGGCAAGGGGTAAGCATCCTTGACAGTGACAGAGTTCAGTTTTCGATAGTCAGTGCACAACCGCACCTTACCTTGGGGTTTGGGCACCAAGATACAAGGTGAGGCCCAGGGGGACTCACAAGGTGTAGCCAGTCCATGATCCAAGAGGTATTGCACCTCAGCACGCATGACTTCCTTCTTGCTCGGGCTGATTCGGTAGAAGGGTTGACGAATCGGCCGGGTGTCGGGGAGCAGTTGGATGTCGTGCTGGGTAACATTACACTCTTGGGGATCATCTCTGAACAACTCTTGATGTTCTCTGAAGATCTTGACGAGAGGTGCACTATGATTATCCTGAAAGTATTTGGGAAGATCATTAAGGATTTCGGAATTAGAAAGCGCTGACTCCTTGTCAGTGCTTTCGGGAGGAGAAGCTGGGAAGGTCTCACTGTGGATGTAGGGTTCTGTGAATGTGGAATAATTAGTCAAGACAGTGGGAGAGTACCATTATATTGCTTCAGGAGGTTGACGTGGCACAGCTGGGTCTTCCGCCGCCTATCTGGAGTCTCTATCACATAATTATTATTATTCCTGCACTCTTTGACGCAGTAGGGTCCTGAAAATCTGTTTTGTAAAGGTGAACCTGGGATAGGGAAATAAGCAAGGACGAAGTCTCCCGGCTTGAATTTTCTTACTTTGCTGGTCTGGTCGTAATGAGTCTTCATTCTCACCTGGGCTTTCAATAGATTATCATGGGCAAAGCGGTGGACTCTCTCTAGAATGTGCTGAAGGTTTTGAAGAAACTGGGGCACATTCTGATGCTCACTGAAGGTGGCATCTCTGAGAGAGTCTTTGAAAGCCTTAAGGGGAGTACGGCACTTACGGCCGTAGAGCATCTCATAAGGAGATACTCCTAGGGACTCATTGGGGAGACTTCTGAAAATACACATTATTAGGTCAATCTGCTTATCCCAATCCTTTGAGGTTTCACTACAAAACTTTTTCAAGAGTGCTTTGATGGTCTGATGACTACGTTCAAGAGAACCCTGTGAAGCAGGATGATAGGGGCTGGACAATACCTGTTTGATGTTGAACTCCTCCAGTGTCCTTTTGAAGAGATCACTGGTGAAGTTGGTGCCACAGTCACTTTGAATCTCCCTGGGAAATCCGTATTGAGTGAAGATCTTCAATAGATGTTTGATAACCGTAGCAGCCGTGATGTTCTTCACTGGAACTGCTATGGGAAATCTGGTGGTAGGACACAGGATGGTTAGGATGTAGGCGTTACCTGAACTGGTCCGAGGTAAAGGACCGACACAGTCTATTATGAGTCTGTGGAAAGGTTCCGCAGGCACCTGTATGGGAATCAGTGGTGCTCTGGGAATGGAGACGTTCGGTTTGCCTGCCATCTGACATGTATGACACTGTTTTACGTACTGTTTGACGTTATTTACCATACCTGGCCAGTAGTAGTCTTGACGAATCCCATGGTAAGTCTTGTTGAAGCCGTAGTGGGAGAATGCTCCATGGGCCAGGTGTAGAATAGTGGGCCGCAGGCTGGTGGGAATCACAAGTTGTTCGATGTTGGCCCAATCGTCCTCCTCCTTCAGTTTACTGGGTCTATATCTGCGGTAGAGCAAGTCGTTCTCTAGGAAGAACCCAGGAATACTGTCGGGTTGAGTCTCAGCCTGGAAAAACAATGGTGTTAGTAAGATCTTCCCTCTGCAACTTACGGAACTCCAACTTGGTCAGATGCGGGGGTAGTTTCTGAGGGTCTTGAGGGACAGCGGTGCAGTAGAGTCAGCTGGCTGTGGACGTGCGGCTTGTGCACGGGTGGTCACGAGAACCGGAGGAGAAACTTCATCACTCTCTTGAACCTCTGCTGGAACATACTCGAGAATAGGATTTATTGGCACAGAGTTACACACCTGGGGTTTGTCCATGACGATCAGGTTGGTCGGTTGCAGGTCTTCTGCCAAGTCGTTGCCTAGGAGAAGTTGCACTCCAGGCATGGGAAAAGGCTTTTCCCTGACGGCGACTTGGACTTCCCCGTTCACGTAGGGACAATCCAGGTGGACTCTGGCGAGAGGGTATGGAGTAGTAGCAGTGAGGTCAGTGATGAAGACCGTTTCCCCGGTGTAGACTATGTTGGGCACAGCCGACTTCAAGATGATCGATTGTAGAGCCGCTGTGTCCCTCAAGATCTTCAATTTGAAACGTCCCTCCGGATTTGAACCGTTGGCAGAGACAGTTCCAGTATACAGGTGGTTACTGAAAAGAGAAAGATCATTAACATCAACACCAACATTCATCACAGGCTTACCGGACTTAGGAGGAGTTGGTTTGGGTCGTTGTTGGTCAGTGGTTCCCTTGTATTGAGACTTACCACACTTGTCTATGGTATGTCCATAGAGTCTACAATACTTGCAGTACAGTTGTGAACCAGCTTGATCGGGGCTCACCTTCTCGTAACTGTACCACGACTTCTTACTGGAGGATGGTTCAGGTGTCAGCCGGTGGATGAGGCTGTAAGTGTCAGCCGACTTAGCACACTTCAGGTAGTCGGTTTCTTCTTTATCTGCTAAGTAGAGGCGGACAGGAGGCGGCACACGTCTCAAGAATTCTTCAACAAGCATCAGGTTGACGAGTTCTGTAAAAGTAGAGACATGTGCTGCTTCCAGCCATTTCATGAAATACCTCCGTTTCGTGTTAGCAAACTCAAGGAAGGTAGTGGTACTTGCCTTCAGGTGGTCACGGAATTTCCTTCTATAACTTTCAGTAGAGAGGAGGTAGGCGTCCAACACTGCTTGTTTCAGAGTGTAGTAGTCATTCTCAGACGCCAAAGTACTGAGTGTGACTGCAGCTCTACCTGTAAGATGGACTCTGAGAAGTGTGGCCCATTGGTCGACAGGCCAACTGAGTTGATTAGCAAGGGTTTCAAAGGTGGTAAAGAACACATCAACTTCTGCTTCTACAAAGGATGGCATTAACTTACTTGCATGTGATATATTAAAACTGACGGGAAGATTGGCAGTAGCTTGCTGGCGTTGGGTGAAGTGTGAAGTTTCCAAGGAGATTTCGCGTTGACGACACTCTAGAGCCAGAGTCGCTTGTTGCTTGTCATGTTCGCGTTGTATTTCCAACTCGCGTTGTTTGGTTTCAAGCTGTACTCTTTCACGTTCACGGAGTAATGCGACCTCGCGTTCGTGTTCTTCTCTCCTCAAAGCAGCTTCACGTTCTCTGAGGGTGATTTCTCGTTCTTGTTCTTCTCTCCTCAAAGCAGCTTCGCGTTCTTGTTCGTCTCTCCTCAAAGCGGCTTCGCGTTCGTGTTCTTCCCTTCGTATGGCAGCTGCTTCTCTTTGCTGCTCACGTTCAATCTTAGCCAGCTCTAGTTTAAGTTTCATCGTAGCCAAGTCAGTTTTCTCTGCAATATAGTAAGTTTCATGAGTTTCAGAGTCTATCTTACCTTGCTCTAAATAGTAATCCAGCAACAGGTTGTGTAGGTCATTTTTGTTGGCTTGGTAGGGAACTTCTAGTTGATACTCATGTGCAAGAGTTTGTAGTTCAGTCCTCTTGGCACGACTCAAAGTCCCTATTTCACCTGCTGGATTTGCACGGAAAGTTTGGAGACGAAACATGGTGAAATTAGCAAATAAAGGTACACGAATGTTCAATAATGAAATGTCAGAAACAGGACAACGTGGCAACTGGTACCTATCCTGTGTGATCTTTAACAATTAACGTTAAGTGAAAGATATTAAATGATTAAATGAAATCAAGGGCGCAGGAAATCTTGTACCCGGTACTCATGTAAGAGAATAAGGGCAAGAAAATCCTACTAACAAATGAAACAAAGTTTCGAAAACAAATGAAACAGTTAAATGCTTCAAAAGTAAAATTGGTAGTCCAAGGATGTAGGCATACCTTGCCAAGTCTCTATAGGACATAAAGCAAGTTTTTCCCACTGAATTTAATATGATACTTACAGAATTAGCGAACTTTTGTGCTCTGAAAAAATAAGCTAATTCCCTACCGTTGTATGTATCATCATCTCTGACTGACGTGTAGGGGTGCGAGGTGTCAACTGGTGACGAGAACTGCTGCTGAGGTCCCAATTCAGCAACTAAAGTTCGAGCTAGAGGAACTATGGCCCTCTTTGTCCTCCTACAGTCAGATTGCAGAAGATTGGGTACTCTTGACCCGGGGCAGACCACAGTACCAGGGTACCAATATGATGATCTGTCAGAATGAGAAATATTCAAGGGACATAGATGGTAAATACGAGTAATAACATGGAGGGAGAGATGACCAATTAAGAGTATGACTGCGGCCTACAGTCACCACGTAATCCAAAGTTGTCTCACCTTCACTATATGTTACTCTCGTAATGCACAATACACCGCACCTTATAAAAATGAAATTGAATGAAAAATAGTAAAGCTACGTTAACAAAGTTAAATACGCTTACCATAAATTACCACTTGGCACCAGTACCTGAGTGAAGCTCCCGGACAGGCCCCCATATAACTTGTGACGGTAACGCGTTGGTGTTCGGCTGTTTAAGGCTAGGGGTATGGCCTCGTCACAGTTATAAAAAAAAATAGAAAAACTGGAACTTCGTCTGTGGTAAGGTAAGGAGAAGACACACAAAACACAAGTAAAACTTTAACAATGAAATTTTAATTACGTTAAATAAATCAAAACATGAAAATATGGACAAACAAATTCTTATAATAAAATCAATGAATCAAAATAATAAGAATACTTAAATGACACAATGAAAGTTACGTTAAGGCAAAATAATAAGAAGTGCAACACAAAAGTTAAGTGGGAGGTGCTGGAATATTGGCTTAAAGCCACCACCTCTCTCAGTACACGCTAACGTCTAGCTGGGAGGAGTGCTGGCTACGAAAGCACGGAACATTCTGAGGACTGATGTTGGGGCGACCCCAGACATCAGGTAGTATTGGGGGCGAGTGCAGGTGCAGCCAGACCGGCGACCAATCAGCGGAGCCGTAGCGATCAACGGGTAGTTTGGTGGTTGGAGTTCGAACAGGTGGCTGGTTGCATACGTTTCTGCTCACCCTGGCAAGCCTTGCTGGTGCTGGTGTTGTTGTTGGACATTTCTTCCATAGTCTTTTTATATAATTGTGAAGACGTAATTTTGGAGGGAAGAGCAGGCTCAATCTCTTGAAGGAGATTATCGTCACACAACATATGCCAGGTACTGGACGCTGCAGTGAGTCGCATTTTGCATAAACTCCCCTGCAGTTTTCAAAATATCCCAAATATCCCAATTTCGAGGCCTGAGCCATTTTTTGGAGCCAAATTCTGGCTCTCTGCACGTATTTGCAGTTTGAAATTGCGAATTTTTTATACCCAACATATGCCAAGAACTGAAAGCGGCGTTTGGACACATTTGTCCCAATCCCTCCTGCCGTTTTCAAAATATATCAAACATCCCAACTTCGAGCCCTGAACCATATTTTAGAGCCAAATTCAGGCTCTCTGCACGTATTCGCAGTTTGAAATTACGACTTTTTATACCCAACAAATGCCAAGTACTGAAAGCTGCAGTGAGTAACATTTTGCACAAACTCCCCTGCAGTTTTCAAAATATCCCAAATATCCCAATTTCGAAGCCTGAGCCATATTTTGAAGCAAAATTTTGGCTCTCTGTACGTATTCGCAGTTTGATATTATGACTTTTTTATACCCAACAAATGCCAAGTACTGAAAGCGGCGTTTGGGCACATTTGTCCCAATCCCCCCTGCAATTTTCAAAATATCCCGAATATCCCAATTTCGATCCCTGAGCCATATTTTGGAGCCAAATTCTGGCTCTCTGCACGTATTCGCAGTTTGAAATTACGACTTTTTATACCCAACATATGCGAAGTACTGAAAGCGGCGTTTGGTCACATTTGTCCCAAACCTCATTGCATTTTTAAAAATATCCCAAACATCCCAATTTCGAGGCCTGAGCCATATTTTGGAGCCAAATTCTGGCTTTCTGCACGTATTCGCAGTTTAATATTACGACTTTTTATACCCATCATATGCCAAGTACTGAAAGAGGTAGTGAGTCACATTTTGTACAAACTCCCCTGCAGTTTTCAAAATATCCCAAATCAACCAATTTCGAGGCTTGAGCCTTATTTTGGAGCCAAATTCAGGCTGTCTGCACGTATTCGCAGTTTGAAATTACGACTTTTTATACGGAACATATGACAAGTACTGAGAGCGGCGTTTGGTCACATTTGTCCCAATCCCCCGTTCAGTTTTCAAAATATCCCAAACACCCCAATTTAGAGGCCTGAGCCAAATTCTGGCTCTATGCACGTATTCGCAGTTTGAAATTTTGACTTTTTATACCCAACATATGTCAAGTCCTGAAAGAGGCAATGAGTCACATTTTGCACAAACTCCCCTGCAGTTTTTGAAATATGACAAATATCCCAAGTTCGAGGCCTGAACCATATTTTGGAGCCAAATTCTGGCTCTCTGCACGTATTCGCAGTTTGAAATTGCGACTTTTTTATACCCAACATATGCGAAGTACTGAAAGCGGCGTTTGGCCACATTTTGCACAAACTCCCCTGCAGTTTTCAAAATATCTCAAACATCCCAATATCGAGGCCTGAGCCATATTTTGGAGCCAAATTCTGGATCTCAGCACGTATTCGCAGTTTGAAATTACGACTGTTTATACTCAACATATGCCAAGTACTGAAAGCGGCGTTTGGTCAAATTTGTCCCAAACCTCCCTCCAGTTTTCAAAATATCCAAAACATCTCAATTTCGAGGCCTGAGCCATATTTTGGAGCCATATTCTGGATCTCTGCACGTATTCGCAGTTTGAAATTACGACTTTTTATACCCGACATATGGGAAGTAATGAAAGCAGCGTTTGGTCACATTTGTCCCAAACCTTCATGCAGTTTTCAAAATATCCCAAATATCCCAATTTCGAGGCCTGAGTCATATTTTGGAGCCAAATTCTGGCTCTCTGCACGTATTTGCAGTTTGAAATTACGACTGTTTATACCCAACATATGCCAAGTACTGAAAGCGGCGTTTGGTCACATTTGTCCCAAACCTCCCTGCAGTTTTCAATATATCCCAAACATTCCAATTTCGAGGCCTGAGGCATATTTTGGAGCCAAATTCTGGCCCTCTGCACGTATTCGCAGTTTGAAATCACCAATTTTTATACCCAACATATGCCAAGTACTGAAATCGGCGTTTGGTGACATTTGTCCCAAACCTCCCTCCAGTTTTCAAAATATCCAAAACATCTCAATTTCAAGGCCTGAGCCATATTTTGGAGCCAAATTCTGGCTCTATGCACGTATTCGCAGTTTGAAATTACGAGTGTTTATACCCAACATATGGGAATTACTAAATGCGGCGTTTGGTCACATTTGTCCCAAACCTCACTGCAGTTTTCAAAATATCCCAAATATCCCAATTTCGAGGCCTGAGCCATATTTTGGAGCCAAATTCTGGCTCTCTGCACGTTTTCGCAGTTTGAAATTGCGACTTTTTTATACCCAACATATGTCAAGTACTGAAAGCGGCGTTTGGTCATATTTATCCCAAACTCCCCTGCAGTTTTCAAAATATCCCAAACTTCCCAATTTCGAGGCCTGAGCCATATTATGGAGCCAAATTCTGGCTCTCTGCATGTATTCGCAGTTTGAAATTGCGACTTTTTTATACCAACATATGCCAAGTACTGAAAGCGGCGTTTGGTCACATTTGTCCCAAACCTCCCTGCAGTTTTCAAAATATCCCAAACATCCCAATTTCGAGGCCTGAGCCATAATTTGGAGCCAAATTCTGGCTCTATGCACGTGTTCGCAGTTTGATATTACGAATTTTTATACCCAACATATGCCAAGTCCTGAAAGTGGCAGTGAGTCACATTTTGCACAAACTCCCCCTGCAGTTTTCGAAATATCCCAAATATCCCAATTTCGAGGCCTGAGCCATATTTTGGAGCCAAATTTTGGATCTCTGCACTTATTCGCAGCTTGAAATTGCGAATTTTATATACCCAACATATGCCAAGTACTGAAAGTGGCAGTGAGTCACATTTTGCCCAAACTCCCCTCCAGTTTTCAAAATAACGCAAATATCCCAACTTCGAGGCCTGAGCCATATTTTGGAGCCAAATTTTGGCTCTCTGCACGTATTCGCAGTTTGAAATTACATCTTTTTATACCCAACATATGCCAAGTACTGAAACGGCGTTTGGTCACATTTGTCCTAAACCTCCCTGCAGTTTTCAAAATATCCCAAACATCCCAATTTCGAGGCCTGAGCCATATTTTGGAGCCAAATTCTAGCTCTCTACACGTATTCGCAGTTTGATATTACGACTTTTTATACCCAACATATGCCAAGTCCTGAATGCGGCAGTGAGTCACATTTTGCACAAATTCCCCTGCAGTTTTCGATATATCCCAATTTCGAGGCCTGAGCCATATTTTGGAGCCGAATTCTGGCTCTCTGCATGTATTCGCAGTTTGATATTACGACTTTTTATACCCAACATATGCCAAGTTCTGAAAATGGCAGTGATTCACATTTTGCAGAAACTCCCCTGCAGTTTTCAAAATATCCCAAACATCCCAATTTCGAGGCATGAGCAATATTTTGGAGCCAAATTCTGGCTCTCTGCACGTATTCGCAGTTTGAAATTACGACTTTTTATGCCCAACATATGCCAAGTACTGAAAGCGGCAGTGAGTCACATTTGTCCCCAACCTTCCTGCAGTTTTCAAAATATCCCAAATATCCCAATTTCGAGCCTGAGCCATATTTTAGAGCCAAATTCAGGTTTTCTGCACGTATTCGCAGTTTGAAATTACGACTTTTTATACCCACCATATGCCAAGTTCTAAAAACGGCAGTGAGTCACATTTTGCACAAACTCCCCTGCAGTTTTCAAAATATCCCAAATATCCCAATTTCGAGGCCTGAGCCATATTATGGAGGCAAATTCAGGCTCTCTGCACGTATTTGCAGTTTGAAATTATGACTTTTTATACCCAACATATGCCAAGTACTGAAAGCGGCGTTTGGTCACATTTGTCCCAAACATCCCTGCAGTTTTCAAAATATGCCCAACATCCCAATTTCGAGGCCTGAGGCATATTTTGGAGCCAAATTCTGGCTCTCTGCACGTATTCGCAGTTTGATATTACGACTTTTTATACCCAACATATGCCAAGTCCTGAATGCAGAAGAGAGTCACATTTTGCACAAATTCCCCTGCAGTTTTCGAAATATCCCAAATATCCCAATTTCGAGGCCTGAGCCATATTTTGGAGCCAAATTCTGGCTCTCTGCACGTATTCGCAGTTTGAAATTACATCTTTTTATACCCAACATATGCCAAGTACTGAAACGGCGTTTGGTCACATTTGTCCTAAACCTCCCTGCAGTTTTCAAAATATCCCAAACATCCCAATTTCGAGGCCTGAGCCATATTTTGGAGCCAAATTCTGGCTCTCTACACGTATTCGCAGTTTGATATTACGACTTTTTATACCCAACATATGCCAAGTCCTGAATGCGGCAGTGAGTCACATTTTGCACAAATTCCCCTGCAGTTTTCGATATATCCCAAATATCCCAATTTCGAGGCCTGAGCCATATTTTGGAGCCAAATTCTGGCTCTCTGCATGTATTCGCAGTTTGATATTACGACTTTTTATACCCAACATATGCCAAGTACTGAAAATGGCAGTGATTCACATTTTGCAGAAACTCCCCTGCAGTTTTCAAAATATCCCAAACATCCCAATTTCGAGGCATGAGCAATATTTTGGAGCCAAATTCTGGCTCTCTGCACGTATTCGCAGTTTGAAATTACGACTTTTTATGCCCAACATATGCCAAGTACTGAAAGCGGCAGTGAGTCACATTTGTCCCCAACCTTCCTGCAGTTTTCAAAATATCCCAAATATCCCAATTTCGAGCCTGAGCCATATTTTAGAGCCAAATTCAGGTTCTCTGCACGTATTCGCAGTTTGAAATTACGACTTTTTATACCCAACATATGCCAAGTTCTAAAAACGGCAGTGAGTCACATTTTGCACAAACTCCCCTGCAGTTTTCAAAATATCCCAAATATCCCAATTTCGAGGCCTGAGCCATATTATGGAGCCAAATTCAGGCTCTCTGCACGTATTTGCAGTTTGAAATTATGACTTTTTATACCCAACATATGCCAAGTACTGAAAGCGGCGTTTGGTCACATTTGTCCCAAACAACCCTGCAGTTTTCAAAATATGCCCAACATCCCAATTTCGAGGCCTGAGGCATATTTTGGAGCCAAATTCTGGCTCTCTGCACGTATTCGCAGTTTGATATTACGACTTTTTATACCCAACATATGCCAAGTCCTGAATGCAGAAAAGAGTCACATTTTGCACAAATTCCCCTGCAGTTTTCGAAATATCCCAAATATCCCAATTTCGAGGCCTGAGCCATATTTTGGAGCCAAATTCTGGCTCTCTGCACGTATTCGCAGTTTGAAATTACATCTTTTTATACCCAACATATGCCAAGTACTGAAACGGCGTTTGGTCACATTTGTCCTAAACCTCCCTGCAGTTTTCAAAATATCCCAAACATCCCAATTTCGAGGCCTGAGCCATATTTTGGAGCCAAATTCTGGCTCTCTACACGTATTCGCAGTTTGATATTACGACTTTTTATACCCAACATATGCCAAGTCCTGAATGCGGCAGTGAGTCACATTTTGCACAAATTCCCCTGCAGTTTTCGATATATCCCAAATATCCCAATTTCGAGGCCTGAGCCATATTTTGGAGCCAAATTCTGGTTCTCTGCATGTATTCGCAGTTTGATATTACGACTTTTTATACCCAACATATGCCAAGTACTGAAAATGGCAGTGATTCACATTTTGCAGAAACTCCCCTGCAGTTTTCAAAATATCCCAAACATCCCAATTTCGAGGCATGAGCAATATTTTGGAGCCAAATTCTGGCTCTCTGCACGTATTCGCAGTTTGAAATTACGACTTTTTATGCCCAACATATGCCAAGTACTGAAAGCGGCAGTGAGTCACATTTGTCCCCAACCTTCCTGCAGTTTTCAAAATATCCCAAATATCCCAATTTCGAGCCTGAGCCATATTTTAGAGCCAAATTCAGGTTCTCTGCACGTATTCGCAGTTTGAAATTACGACTTTTTATACCCAACATATGCCAAGTTCTAAAAACGGCAGTGAGTCACATTTTGCACAAACTCCCCTGCAGTTTTCAAAATATCCCAAATATCCCAATTTCGAGGCCTGAGCCATATTATGGAGCCAAATTCAGGCTCTCTGCACGTATTTGCAGTTTGAAATTATGACTTTTTATACCCAACATATGCCAAGTACTGAAAGCGGCGTTTGGTCACATTTGTCCCAAACATATCTGCAGTTTTCAAAATATGCCCAACATCCCAATTTCGAGGCCTGAGGCATATTTTGGAGCCAAATTCTGGCTCTCTGCACGTATTCGCAGTTTGATATTACGACTTTTTATACCCAACATATGCCAAGTCCTGAATGCAGAAGTGAGTCACATTTTGCACAAATTCCCCTGCAGTTTTCGAAATATCCGAAATATCCCAATTTCGAGGCCTGAGCCATATTTTGGAGCCAAATTCTGGCTCTCTGCACGTATTCGCAGTTTGAAATTACCAATTTTTATACCCAACATATGCCAACTACTGAAAGCGGCGTTTGGTCACATTTGTCCCAAACTCCCTGCAGTTTTCAAAATATCCCAAACATCCCAATTTCGAGGCCTGAGCCATAATTTGGAGCCAAATTCTGACTCTCTGTAACGTTTTCGCAGTTTGAAATTGCGACTTTTTTATACCAACATATGCCAAGTACTGAAAGCGGCGTTTGGTCACATTTGTCCCAAACTCCCTGCAGTTTTCAAAATATCCCAAACATCAAAATTTCGAGGCCTGAGCCATAATTTGGAGCCAAATTCTGGCTCTATGCACGTGTTCGCAGCTTGAAATTGCGACTTTTTTATACCCAACATATGCCAAGTACTGAAAGCGGCAGTGAGTCACATTTTGCCCAAACTCCCCTCCAGTTTTCAAAATAACGCAAATATCCCAACTTCGAGGCCTGAGCCATATTTTGGAGCCAAATTCTGGCTCTCTGCACGTATTCGCAGTTTGATATTACGACTTTTTATACCCAACATATGCCAAGTCCTGAATGCAGCAGTGAGTCACATTTTGCACAAATTCCCCTGCAGTTTTCGAAATATCCAAAATATCCCAATTTCGAGGCCTGAGCCATATTTTGGAACCAAATTCTGGCTCTCTGCACGTATTCGCAGTTTGAAATTACGACTCTTTTATACCCAACATATGCGAAGTACTGAAAGCGGGGTTTGGTCACATTTGTCCCAAACCTTCCTGCAGTTTTCAAAATATCCCAAAAATCCCAATATCGAGGCCTGAGCCATATTTTCGACCCAAATTCTGGCTCTCTGCACGTATTCGCAGTTTGAAATTACGAATTTTTTATACCCAACATATGGCAAGTACTGAAAGCGGCGTTTGGTCACATTTGTCCCAAACCTCCCTGCAGTTTCAAAATATCCCAAATATCCCAATTTCGAGGCCTGAGCCATATTTTGGAGCAAAATTCAGGCTCTCTGCATGTATTCGAAGTTTGAAATTGCGACTTTTTTATACCCAACATATGCCAAGTGATGGAAGCGGCGTTTGATCACATTTGTCCCAATCCCCTCTGCAGTTTTCAAAATATCCCAAACATCCCAATATCGAGGCCTGAGCCATATTTTGGAGCCAAATTCTGGCTCTCTGCACGTATTCTCAGGTTGAAATTTCGACTTGTTATACCCAACATATGCCATGTAATGATATCGGCAATGAATCACATTTTGCACAAACTCCCCTGCATTTTACTAAATATCCCAAACATCCCAATTTCGAGGCCTGAGCCATATTTTTGAGCCAAATTCAGGCTCTCTGCACGTGTTCGCAGTTTGAACTTATGACTTTTATACCCAACATATGCCAGGTACTGAAAGCGACGTTTAGTCACATTTGTCCCAAACCTCCCTGCAATTTTCAAAATAACCCAATCACCCCAATTTCGAGGCCTGAGCCATATTTTAGAGCCAAATTCTGGCTCTCAGCACGTATTCGCAGATTGATATTATGACTTTTCATACCCAACATATGCCAAGTACTGAAAGCGGCAGTGAGTCACATTTTGCACAAACTCCCCTGCAATTTTCAAAATAATCCAAACATCCCAATTTCGAGGGCTGAGCCATATTTTGGAGCCAAATTTTGGCTCTCTGCACGTATTCGCAGTTTGAAATTACGAATTTTTTATACCCAACATATGCGAAGTACTGAAAGCGGCGTTTGGTCACATTTGTCCCAAACCTCCCTGCAGTTTTCAAAATATTCCAAACATCCCAATTTCGAGGTCTTAGCCATATTTTGGAACCAAATTCAGGCTCGCTGCACGTATTTGCAGTTTGAAATTACGACTTTTCATACCCAACATATGACAAGTACTGAAAGCAGCGTTTGGTCACATTTGTCACAAACCCCCCTGCAGTTTTGAAAATATCCCAAATATCCCAATTTCGAGGCCTGAGCCATATTTTGGAGCCAAATTCTGGCTCTCTGCACGTATTCGCAGTTTGAAATTACAAATTTTCATACCCAACATATGCCAAGTACTGAAAGCAGCGTTTGGTCACATTTGTCCCAAACCCCCCTGCAGTTTTCAAAATATCCTAAGCATACCAATTTCGAGGCCTGAGCCATATTTTGGAGCCTAATTCAGGCTCTCTGCACGTATTCGCAGTTTGAAATTACGATTTTTTATACCCAACATATGCCAAGTACTGAAAACGGCGTTTATTCACATTTGTCCCAAACCTCCCTGCAATTTTCAAAATATTCCAAACATCCCAATTTCGATGCCAGAGCCATATTTTGGAGCCAAATTCTTGCTCTCTGTACGTATTCGCAGTTTGATATTACGAATTTTTATACCCAACATATGCCAAGTCCTGAATGCAGCAGTGAGTCACATTTTGCACAAATTCCCCTGCAGTTTTCGAAATATCCAAAATATCCCAATTTCGAGGCCTGAGCCATATTTTGGAACCAAATTCTGGCTCTCTGCACGTATTCGCAGTTTGAAATTACGACTTTTTTATACCCAACATATGCGAAGTACTGAAAGGGGCGTTTGGTCACATTTGTCCCAAACCTTCCTGCAGTTTTCAAAATATCCCAAATATCCCAATATCGAGGCCTGAGCCATATTTTGGACCCAAATTCTGGCTCTCTGCACGTATTCGCAGTTTGAAATTACGACTTTTATACCCAACATATGCCAGGTACTGAAAGCGACGTTTAGTCATATTTGTCCCAAACTCCCCTGCAGTCTTCAAAATATCCCAAACATCCCAATTTCGAGACGTGAGCCATATTTTGGAGCAAATTCTGTCTCTCTGCACGTATTTGCAGTTTGATATAACGATTTTGATACCCAACATATGCCA
>NW_027189458.1:0-30000 GCF_040958095.1 Procambarus clarkii
GGTGGTGGTGGGTCTGTATGTGTGGTGGTGGAGGTCTGTATGTGTGGTAGTGGTGGGGTCTGTATGTGTGGTAGTGGTGGGTCTGTATGTGTGGTGGTGGAGGTCTGTATGTGTGGTAGTGGAGGTCTGTATGTGTGGTAGTGGTCGGTCTGTATGTGTGGTAGTGGTGGGTCTGTATGTGTGGTGGTGGAGGTCTGTATGTGTGGTGGTGGAGGTCTGTATGTGTGGTGATGGGTCTGTATGTGTGGTGGTGGAGGTCTGTATGTGTGGTAGCGGTGGTCTGTATGTGTGGTGGTGGAGGTCTGTATGTGTGGTAGTGGTGGGTCTGTATGTGTGGTAGTGGTGGGTCTGTATGTGTGGTGGTGGAGGTCTGTATGTGTGTGGTGGAGGTCTGTATTTGTAGTAGTGGAGGTCTGTATGTGTGGTGGTGGTGGTCTGTATGTGTGGTGGTGGAGGTCTGTATGTGTGGTGGTGGAGGTCTGTATGTGTGGTGGTGGAGGTCTGTATGTGTGGTGATGGTGGTCTGTATGTGTGGTGGTGGAGGTCTGTATGTGTGGTGGTGGAGGTCTGTATGTGTGGTGGTGGAGGGCTATATATGTGGTAGTGGAGGCCTTTATGTGTGGTGGTGGAGGTCTGTATGTGTGGCAGCGGTGGTCTGTATGTGTAGTGGTGGAGGTCTGGTATGTGTGTTAGTGGTGGGTCTGTATGTGTGGTAGTGGAGGCCTGTATATGTGGTAGTGGAGGCCTGTATATGTGGTAGTGGAGGCCTGTATGTGTGGTAGTGGAGGCCTGTATGTGTGGTAGTGGAGGCCTGTATGTGTGGTAGTAGTGGGTCTGTATGTGTGGTGGTGGAGGGCTGTATGTGTGGTAGTGGAGGTCTGTATGTGTGGTGGTGGAGGTCTGTATGTGTGGTAGTGGAGGACTGTATGTGTGGTGGTGGAGGTCTGTATGTGTGGTAGTGGAGGCCTGTATGTGTACTCACCTATATGTGCTTGCAGGATCGAGCATTGACTCTTGGATCCCGCCTTTCTAGCTATCGGTTGTTTACAGCAATGACTCCTGTCCCATTTCCCTATCATACCTAGTTTTAAAAGTATGAATAGTATTTGCTTCCACAACCTGTTCCCCAAGTGCATTCCATTTTTCTACTACTCTCATGCTAAAAGAAAACTTCCTAACATCTCTGTGACTCATCTGAGTTTCCAGTTTCCACCCATGTCCCCTCGTTCTGTTATTATTACGTGTGAACATTTGATCTATTTCCACTTTGTCAATTCCCCTGAGTATTTTATATGTCCCTATCATATCTCCTCTCTCCCTTTTTTCTCTAGTGTCGTAAGGTTCAGTTCCTTCAGCCGCTCTTCATATCCCATCCCTCGTAGCTCTGGGACAAGCCTCGTCGCAAACCTCTGAACCTTCTCCAGTTTCTTTATGTGTTTCTTCAGGTGGGGGCTCCATGATGGCGCGGCATACTCTAAGACGGGTCTCACGTAGGCAGTGTAAAGCGCCCTAAAAGCTTCCTCATTTAGGTTTCTGAATGAAGTTCTAATTTTCGCCAGTGTAGAGTACGCTGCTGTCGTTATCCTATTTATATGTGCCTCAGGAGTTAGATTAGGTGTCACATCCACTCCCAGGTCTCTTTCTCGAATCGTTACAGGTAGGCTGTTCCCCTTCATTGTGTACTGTCCCTTTGGTCTCCTGTCACCTGATCCCATTTCCATAACTTTACATTTACTGGTGTTAAACTCCAGTAGCCATTTCTCTGACCATCTCTGCAGCCTGTTTAAGTCCTCTTGGAGGATCCTACAATCCTCGTCTGTCACAACTCTTCTCATTAATTTTGCGTCATCTGCAAACATCGACATGTATGATTCCACTCTTGTAAACATATCATTTACGTAAATTAGAAAGAGGATTGGTCCCAGCACCGATCCTTGAGGTACTCCACTTGTTACTGTTCGCCAGTCCGACTTTTCGCCCCTTACCATTACCCTCTGGCTCCTTCCTGTTAGGTAGTTCTTCACCCATACTAGGGCCTTTCCGCTTACTCCTGCCTGCCTCTCAAGTTTGTATAGCAGTCTCATGTGCGGTACCGTATCAAAGGCCTTTTGGCAGTCAAGAAATATGCAGTCTGCCCAGCCTTCTCTGTCCTGCCTTATCCTTGTTACTTTATCATAGAATTCTAAAAGGTTTGTTAGGCATGATTTCCCTGTCCAGAACCCATGTTGGTGCTTGTTTACAAACCCAATGCTCTCCAGGTGCTCAACAAGTCTTAGCCTAATTATTCTTTCAAGTATTTTGCAGGGGATGCTTGTCAGTGATACGGGTCTGTAGTTAAGTGCCTCCTCCCTATCCCCCTTTTTGAAAATCGGTACGACATTTGCCTCCTTCCAGCAACTGGGCAATTCTCCCGACATAAGTGACTCATTGAAGATCATTGCCAGAGGCACGCTGAGAGCCTGCGCTGCCTCTGGCAGCGCAGGCTCTCAGCGTATCTCTGGCGGTGATACTTTGTCTGGTCCAACAGCTTTATTTGCATCCAGTGTTGTCAACTGTTTCATTACATCCTCTGCTGTCACCTCTATATCTGATAGTCTTTCATCTTGGGTAATCTCTTCTAACAATGGGAGCTGCTCAGGCTCGGTAGTGAACACTCCATGGAATTTTGCATTCAGTACCTCGCAGATTTCCTTGTCGCTTTCTGTATATGCCCCTTCTGTTTTCCTCAGTCTTGTCACTTGGTCATTTACCGACATCTTCCTTCTTATATGGCTATGTAGTAATTTTGGTTGCTTTTTCGCTTTGACTGCAATATCGTTCTCATAATTTCTTTCCGACACTCGTCTTATGTTAATGTAATCATTCCTAGCTCTGTTACATCTAATCCTGTTGTCCTCTGTCCTTTGCCTTCTGTACTTCCTCCACTCCCTCCTGCTTCTCACCTTTGCTTCCTGACACTGTCTATTAAACCATGGGTTATTATATTCCCTCCTGCTTTTTTCCTTTATTGTTGGAATAAATCTATCTTCAGCCTCCTTGCATTTCAATATGACTTGGTTCATCATACCTTGCACTGTTTTTCCTCTAAGTTCTTCCTCCCACTGCACTTCTCCCAGGTAGTCCCTTATCCTTCTGTAGTCCCCTTTTCTGTAATCAAGTCTCCTTTCCCGGACCTCTTGTCCTTCGGTCACAATTTTAAGCTCCATCATGTAGTCAAAGGCTAGGACACAATGGTCACTAGCTCCTAGTGGTATTTCATGTTCCAACTGCTCGATGTCTTCTACATTCTGAGTGATAATGAGATCTAATAGGCTGGGCGTATCCCCTCCTCTTTCCCTAGTATCTTCTTTCACATGCTGTGTTAGGAAATTCCTGTCAATAACGTCTACCAGCTTCGCTCCCCAGGTCTCCTCCCCGCCATGGGGATTCCTCGTTTCCCAATCTATCTCTCCGTGATTTAGGTCCCCCATGACCAGCAGCTTCGCTCTCATTCTATGCGCTAAAGTTGCTGCCCTCTGCAGTTCATCCATACATGTCTTGTTGCTGTCCTCGTACTCCTGCCTGGGCCTTCTACTGTTTGGTGGGGGATTGTAGAGTATCAAGATTACAATCTTCTTCCCATCCACTGTCAGAGTTCCATGTATGAAGCTTGTGCTTTCATTGGTACCCGGATTTTCCAGCTCATCAAACTTCCATTTCCGCTTTATTAGTAGTGCCACTCCTCCTCCCTGTCTCTGTGTCCTTTCTTTTCTTATCACCTGGTACCCCTCTGGAAAGATTGCATCCGAGATCATGCCATTTATTTTAGTTTCCACTATTGCCACTATGTCTGGGTCTGCCTCACTAACTCTTTCTTTTATCTCTTCTGCTTTATTAGCTACCCCATCAGCATTGGTGTACCAAACCTTGAGACTCTTCTTGGAAACTCGGGTGTCAGAGTTCCCCCTTTCACCAGGGGTCTGGGGGGAACTGGGGGTGTCTGGGGGGCAAGTGGGGCTGTGGGGGTGAGTGGGGGGGTGCTAGGGGGGTGCCTGGGAGTGCCTGGTAGGCGAATGGGGTCTGGGCATCTAGGGGGGTAGGAAGGGCATAATGGGTCTGAAAGTTAGGGGTCTGAATAGCATAGGGGGGTTGAGAAATAGAGTGAGACTGAGAGTCAGATAGAGGTTGAGAGGTTGGGGGGGAAGAGGGCTACTGAGGGTGGAGAGTTGAGATGAGAATGGAGCATGGGTGCTGGGAGTGGAAGAGAGGGTATATTAGTTAGGGGGGAATCGGGGGTAGGTGGGGGTTTTGGGGTAGAAGAGGGGAAGAGGGAGATGGGGGAAGGTGTTAGGGGGTCACAAGGTGAGGGGGTTAAATGTGGGCTGGAGGTGCATAGGAGGGGTGAGGGTTGGGTGGGGTTTGGGGGTGAGTGGAAGAGGGGTGCAGTGGAAGCTGGGATGGAGTAGATGGAATTGAAGTCAATGGGGTAGAAGGGGCAGGGGAGTGGGTGTGGTGGTAGAGGTCTGTATGTGTGGTAGTGGAGGCCTGTATGTGTGGTAGTGGAGGTCTGTATGTGTGGTAGTGGAGGTCTGTATGTGTGGTAGTGGAGGGCTGTATGTATGGTGGTGGTCTGTATGTGTGGTGGTGGTCTGTATGTGTGGTGGTGGTGTTTCTGTATGTGTGGTGGTGGTGGTCTGTATGTGTGGTAGTGGAGGCCTGTATGTGTGGTGGTGGAGGCCTGTATGTGTGGTGGTGGAGGGTCTGTATGTGCGGTGATGGACGTCTGTATGTGTGGTAGTGGAGGTCTGTATGTGTGGTAGTGGAGTCCTGTATGTGTTGTAGTGGAGGCCTGTATGTGTGGTGGTGGTGGGTCTGTATGTGTGGTGGTGGAGGTCTGTATGTGTGGTGGTGGAGGTCTGTATGTGTGGTGGTGGAGGTCTGTATGTGTGGTGGTGGAGGTCTGTATGTGTGGTAGTGGAGGTCTGTATGTGTGGTAGTGGAGGTCTGTATGTGTGTAGTGGAGGTCTGTATGTGTGGTACTGGAGGTCTGTATGTGTGGTAGTGGAGGTCTGTATGTGTGGTAGTGGAGGTCTGTATGTTTGGTAGTGGAGGTCTGTATGTGTGGTGGTGGTGGTGGGTCTGAATGTGTGGTGGTGGTGGGTCTGTATGTGTGGTGGTGGAGGCCTGTATGTGTGGTAGTGGAGGCCTGTATGTGTGGTAGTGGAGGTCTGTATGTGTGGTAGTGGAGGCCTGTATGTGTGGTGGTGGTGGGTCTGTATGTGTGGTGGTGGGTCTGTATGTGTGGTAGTGGAGGTCTGTATGTGCGGTAGTGGAGGCCTGTATGTGTGGTAGTGGAGGCCTGTATGTGTGGCAGTGGTGGGTCTGTATGTTTGGTAGTGGAGGTCTGTATGTGTGGTAGTGATGGGTGTGTATGTGTGGTAGTGGAGGTGTGTATGTGTGGTAGTGGTGGTCTGTATGTGTGGTAGTGGAGGCCTGTATGTGTGGTAGTGGTGGGTCTGTATGTGTGGTAGTGGAGGTCTGTATGTGTGGTGGTGGAGGTCTGTATGTTTGGTGGTGGAGGTCTGTATGTGTGGTGGTGGAGGTCTGTATATGTGGTGGTGGTGGTCTGTATGTGTGGTGGTGGAGGTCTGTATGTGTGGTGGTGGTGGTCTGTATGTGTGGTAGTGGAGGCCTGTATGTGTGGTGGTGGAGGCCTGTATGTGTGGTGGTGGAGGCCTGTATGTGTGGTGGTGGAGGCCTGTATGTGTGGTAGTGGAGGTCTGTATGTGTGGTAGTGGTGGATCTGTATGTGTGGTAGTGGTGGATCTGTATGTGTGGTGGTGGAGGCCTGTATGTGTGGTAGTGGAGGTCTGTATGTGTGGTAGTGGAGGTCTGTATGTGTGGTAGTGGAGGTCTGTATGTGTGGTAGTGGTGGATCTGTATGTGTGGTAGTGGAGGTCTGTATGTGTGGTAGTGGAGGTCTGTATGTGTGCTGGTGGAGGTCTGTATGTGTGGTAGTGGTGGATCTGTATGTGTGGTGGTGGAGGCCTGTATGTGTGGTAGTGGAGGTCTGTATGTGTGGTGGTGGAGGTCTGTATGTGTGGTAGTGGTGGATCTGTATGTGTGGTAGTGGAGGTCTGTATGTGTGGTAGTGGAGGTCTGTATGTGTGGTGGTGGAGGTCTGTATGTGTGGTAGTGGTGGAGGTCTGTATGTGTGGTAGTGGAGGTCTGTATGTGTGGTGGTGGAGGTCTGTATGTGAGGTAGTGGAGGTCTGTATGTGCGGTAGTGGAGGTCTGTATGTGCGGTAGTGGAGGTCTGTATGTGCGGTAGTGGAGGCCTGTATGTGTGGTAGTGGAGGCCTGTATGTGTAGGTAATGGAGGTCTGTATGTGTTGTAGTGGAGATCTGTATGTGTGGTGGTGGTCTGTATGTGTGGTGGTGGAGGTATGTATGTGTGGTAGTGGAGGTCTGTATGTGTGGTAGTGGAGGTCTGTATGTGTGGTAAAGGAGGTCTGTATGTGTGGTGGTGGAGGTATGTATGTGTGGTAGTGGAGGCCTGTATGTGTGATGGTGGTGGGTCTGTATGTGTGGTGGTGGAGGTCTGTATGTGTGGTGGTGGAGGTCTGTATGTGTGGTAGTGGTGGATCTGTATGTGATGTTAGTGGAGGGTCTGTATGTGTGGTAGTGGAGGTCTGTATGTGTGGTGGTGGGTCTGTATATGAGGTGGTGGAGGTCTGGATGTGTGGTGGTGGGTCTGTATGTGTGGTAGTGGTGGTCTGTATGTGTGGTGGTGGAGGTCTGTATGTGTGGTGGTGGAGGTCTCTATGTGTGGTGGTGGAGGTCTGTATGTGTGGTGGTGGAGGTCTGTATGTTATGTATGGTGGAGGTCTGTATGTGTGGTGGTGGAGGCCTGTATGTGTGGTGGTGGTGGTCTGTATGTGTGGTGGAGATCTGTATGTGTGGTGGTGGAGATCTGTATGTGTGGTAGTGGAGGTCTGTATGTGTGGTAGTGGAGG
This sequence comes from Procambarus clarkii, assembly GCF_040958095.1. Classification (NCBI taxonomy): domain Eukaryota; kingdom Metazoa; phylum Arthropoda; class Malacostraca; order Decapoda; family Cambaridae; genus Procambarus; species Procambarus clarkii. The sequence continues at coordinate 6,996 of NW_027189458.1, forward strand.
TCTGTATGTGTGGTAGTGGAGGTCTGTATGCGTGGTAGTGGAGGTCTGTGTGTGTGGGGGAGGTCTGTATGTGTGGTGGTGGTCTGTATGTGTGGTAGTGGAGGTCTGTATGTGTGGTAGTGGAGGTCTGTGTGTGTGGGGGAGGTCTGTATGTGTGGTAGTGGAGGTCTGTATGTGTGGTAGTGGAGGTCTGTGTGTATGGGGGAGGTCTGTATGTGTGGTGGTAGTCTGTATGTGTGGTGGTGGTCTGTATGTGTGGTGGTGGAGGTCTGTATGTGTGGTGGTGGAGGTCTGTATGTGTGGTCGTGGAGGTCTGTATGTGTGGTAGTGGAGGTCTGTATGTGTGGTAGTGGAGGTCTGTGTGTGTGGTGGTGGAGGTCTGTATGTGTGGTAGTGAAGGTCTGTATGTGTGGTAGTGGAGGTCTGTGTGTGTGGGGGAGGTCTGTATGTGTGGTGGAAGTCTGTATGTGTGGTGGTGGAGGTCTGTATGTGTGGTGGTGGAGGTCTGTATGTGTGGTGGTGGAGGTCTGTATGTGTGGTGGTGGAGGTCTGTATGTGTGGTGGTGGAGGCCTGTATGTGTGGTAGTGGAGGCCTGTATGTGTGGTAGTGGAGGTCTGTATGTGTGGTAGTGGAGGTCTGAATGTGTGGTGGTGGTCTGTATGTGTGGTGGTGGAGGTATGTATGTGTGGTAGTGGAGGTCTGTATGTGTGGTAGTGGAGGTCTGTATGTGTGGTAAAGGAGGTCTATATGTGTGGTGCTGGAGGTATGTATGTGTGGTAGTGGAGGCCTGTATGTGTGGTGGTGGTGGGTCTGTATGTGTGGTGGTGGAGGTCTGTATGTGTGGTAGTGGAGGTCTGTATGTGTGGTAGTGGTGGATCTGTATGTGTGTTAGTGGAGGGTCTGTATGTGTGGTAGTGGAGGTCTGTATGTGTGGTGGTGGAGGTCTGGATGTGTGGTGGTGGGTCTGTATGTGTGGTAGTGGTGGTCTGTATGTGTGGTGGTGGAGGTCTGTATGTGTGGTGGTGGAGGTCTGTATGTGTGGTGGTGGAGGTCTGTATGTGTGGTGGTGGAGGTCTGTATGTTATGTATGGTGGAGGTCTGTATGTGTGGTGGTGGAGGCCTGTATGTGTGGTGGTGGTGGTCTGTATGTGTGGTGGAGGTCTGTATGTGTGGTGGTGGAGGTCTGTATGTGTGGTAGTGGAGGTCTGTGTGTGTGGTGGTGGAGGTCTGTATGTGTGGTAGTGGAGGTCTGTATGTGTGGTAGTGGAGGTCTGTGTGTGTGGGGGAGGTCTGTATGTGTGGTGGTGGTCTGTATGTGTGGTGGTGGTCTGTATGTGTGGTGGTGGAGGTCTGTATGTGTGGTGGTGGAGGTCTGTATGTGTGGTAGTGGAGGTCTGTATGTGTGGTAGTGGAGGTCTGTGTGTGTGGGGGAGGTCTGTATGTGTGGTGGTGGAGGTCTGTATGTGTGGTGGTGGAGGTCTGTATGTGTGGTGGTGGAGGTCTGTATGTGTGGTGGTGGTGGTCTGTATGTGTGGTAGTGGAGGCCTGTATGTGTGGTGGTGGAGGCCTGTATGTGTGGTGGTGGAGGCCTGTATGTGTGGTGGTGGAGGCCTGTATGTGTGGTAGTGGAGGTCTGTATGTGTGGTAGTGGTGGATCTGTATGTGTGGTAGTGGTGGATCTGTATGTGTGGTGGTGGAGGCCTGTATGTGTGGTAGTGGAGGTCTGTATGTGTGGTAGTGGAGGTCTGTATGTGTGGTAGTGGAGGTCTGTATGTGTGGTAGTGGTGGATCTGTATGTGTGGTAGTGGAGGTCTGTATGTGTGGTAGTGGAGGTCTGTATGTGTGGTGGTGGAGGTCTGTATGTGTGGTAGTGGTGGATCTGTATGTGTGGTGGTGGAGGCCTGTATGTGTGGTAGTGGAGGTCTGTATGTTTGGTGGTGGAGGTCTGTATGCTGTGGTAGTGGTGGATCTGTATGTGTGGTAGTGGAGGTCTGTATGTGTGGTAGTGGAGGTCTGTATGTGTGGTGGTGGAGGTCTGTATGTGTGGTAGTGGTGGAGGTCTGTATGTGTGGTAGTGGAGGTCTGTATGTGTGGTGGTGGAGGTCTGTATGTGAGGTAGTGGAGGTCTGTATGTGTGGTAGTGGAGGTCTGTATGTGCGGTAGTGGAGGCCTGTATGTGTGGTAGTGGAGGCCTGTATGTGTAGTAATGGAGGTCTGTATGTGTTGTAGTGGAGATCTGTATGTGTGGTGGTGGTCTGTATGTGTGGTGGTGGAGGTATGTATGTGTGGTAGTGGAGGTCTGTATGTGTGGTAGTGGAGGTCTGTATGTGTGGTAAAGGAGGTCTGTATGTGTGGTGGTGGAGGTATGTATGTGTGGTAGTGGAGGCCTGTATGTGTGATGGTGGTGGGTCTGTATGTGTGGTGGTGGAGGTCTGTATGTGTGGTGGTGGAGGTCTGTATGTGTGGTAGTGGTGGATCTGTATGTGTGTTAGTGGAGGGTCTGTATGTGTGGTAGTGGAGGTCTGTATGTGTGGTGGTGGGTCTGTATATGTGGTGGTGGAGGTCTGGATGTGTGGTGGTGGGTCTGTATGTGTGGTAGTGGTGATCTGTATGTGTGGTGGTGGAGGTCTGTATGTGTGGTGGTGGAGGTCTCTATGTGTGGTGGTGGAGGTCTGTATGTGTGGTGGTGGAGGTCTGTATGTTATGTATGGTGGAGGTCTGTATGTGTGGTGGTGGAGGCCTGTATGTGTGGTGGTGGTGGTCTGTATGTGTGGTGGAAGTCTGTATGTGTGGTGGTGGAGATCTGTATGTGTGGTAGTGGAGGTCTGTGTGTGTGGGGGAGGTCTGTATGTGTGGTGGTGGAGGTCTGTATGTGTGATGGTGGAGGTCTGTATGTGTGGTGGTGGAGGTCTGTATGTGTGGTAGTGGAGGTCTGTATGTGTGGTAGTGGAGGTCTGTATGTGTGGTAGTGGAGGTCTGTATGCGTGGTAGTGGAGGTCTGTGTGTGTGGGGGAGGTCTGTATGTGTGGTGGTGGTCTGTATGTGTGGTTAGTGGAGGTCTGTATGTGTGGTAGTGGAGGTCTGTGTGTGTGGGGGAGGTCTGTATGTGTGGTAGTGGAGGTCTGTATGTGTGGTAGTGGAGGTCTGTGTGTATGGGGGAGGTCTGTATGTGTGGTGGTGGTCTGTATGTGTGGTGGTGGTCTGTATGTGTGGTGGTGGAGGTCTGTATGTGTGGTGGTGGAGGTCTGTATGTGTGGTCGTGGAGGTCTGTATGTGTGGTAGTGGAGGTCTGTATGTGTGGTAGTGGAGGTCTGTGTGTGTGGTGGTGGAGGTCTGTATGTGTGGTAGTGAAGGTCTGTATGTGTGGTAGTGGAGGTCTGTGTGTGTGGGGGAGGTCTGTATGTGTGGTGGAAGTCTGTATGTGTGGTGGTGGAGGTCTGTATGTGTGGTGGTGGAGGTCTGTATGTGTGGTGGTGGAGGTCTGTATGTGTGGTGGTGGAGGTCTGTATGTGTGGTGGTGGAGGCCTGTATGTGTGGTAGTGGAGGTCTGTATGTGTGGTAGTGGAGGTCTGTATGTGTGGTAGTGGAGGTCTGTATGTGTGGTGGTGGTCTGTATGTGTGGTGGTGGAGGTATGTATGTGTGGTAGTGGAGGTCTGTATGTGTGGTAGTGGAGGTCTGTATGTGTGGTAAAGGAGGTCTATATGTGTGGTGGTGGAGGTATGTATGTGTGGTAGTGGAGGCCTGTATGTGTGGTGGTGGTGGGTCTGTATGTGTGGTGGTGGAGGTCTGTATGTGTGGTAGTAGAGGTCTGTATGTGTGGTAGTGGTGGATCTGTATGTGTGTTAGTGGAGGGTCTGTATGTGTGGTAGTGGAGGTCTGTATGTGTGGTGGTGGAGGTCTGGATGTGTGGTGGTGGGTCTGTATGTGTGGTAGTGGTGGTCTGTATGTGTGGTGGTGGAGGTCTGTATGTGTGGTGGTGGAGGTCTGTATGTGTGGTGGTGGAGGTCTGTATGTGTGGTGGTGGAGGTCTGTATGTTATGTATAGTGGAGGTCTGTATGTGTGGTGGTGGAGGCCTGTATGTGTGGTGGTGGTGGTCTGTATGTGTGGTGGAGGTCTGTATGTGTGGTGGTGGAGGTCTGTATGTGTGGTAGTGGAGGTCTTTGTGTGTGGTGGTGGAGGTCTGTATGTGTGGTAGTGGAGGTCTGTATGTGTGGTAGTGGAGGTCTGTGTGTGTGGGGGAGGTCTGTATGTGTGGTGGTGGTCTGTATGTGTGGTGGTGGTCTGTATGTGTGGTGGTGGAGGTCTGTATGTGTGGTGGTGGAGGTCTGTATGTGTGGTCGTGGAGGTCTGTATGTGTGGTAGTGGAGGTCTGTATGTGTGGTGGTGGTGGTCTGTATGTGTGGTAGTGGAGGTCTGTATGTGTGGTGGTGGAGGTCTGTATGTGTGGTAGTGGAGGTCTGTATGTGTGGTAGTGGAGATCTGTGTGTGTGGGGGAGGTCTGTATGTGTGGTGGTGGAGGTCTGTATGTGTGGTGGTGGAGGTCTGTATGTGTGGTGGTGGAGGTCTGTATGTGTGGTGGTGGAGGTCTGTATGTGTGGTGGTGGAGGTCTGTATGTGTGGTGGTGGAGGTCTGTATGTGTGGTGGTGGAGGTCTGTATGTGTGCCTGTGAGGAGGGGCAGAAAGAGGACCACTCTAGAAAGAGAACGGAGACGACTGTACAGGAGAAGGAAAAAAATAACGGAAATGCTTCGGCAGACACAACTATCACAAGCAAGGAAAACGAGCCTAAGCAGGGAGATTGAGGAAATAGAACAAACGTTGAAGCGATCATATGAGTCTGAGGAAATGGAATTGGAACAGAAAGCTATACAAGAGATAAGGAAAAATCCGAAATATTTTTTCACATACGCAAAATCCAAATCCAAAACCTCGACCAGTATTGGACCGTTAATTACAAATGAAGGTACGTACACAGAGGACAACAAAGAGATTAGTGAAATTCTAAGAAGCCAGTATGAGGCTATGTTTAGCACACCAATAAACAACATGAAAGTTGATGACCCAGACAGCTTCTTTATGAATGACATTCAAGCTGCAGATAATATAACGGATATTACCACAAACTCGGAAGACTTTGAAAGATAAATTGATAATATGCCTATGCACTCAGCTCCTGGGCCTGACTCATGGAATTCAATATTCATAAAGAAATGTCAAGTACCAGTAGCGAGAGCACTCAGCGTAATATGGAGAAAGAGCCTGGATACAGGGGAGATACCAGCAGCACTTAAATCTGCAGATATAGCTCCGTTGCACAAGGGGGGGAGTAAAGCCTTGGCAAAAAATTATAGGCCAGTTGCACTAACATCACACATAATAAAAGTGTTTGAAAGAGTGATTAGGAATCAAATTTCTAGTTTTATGGAAAACAATGAATTGCACAATCCAGGACAACATGGATTTAGAGCGGGAAGATCCTGTCTGTCACAGTTACTCAACCACTATGACAAAATCACAGAAGCCCTAGAAGAGAAGCAAAATGCAGATGTTGTATACACAGACTTTGCAAAGGCGTTCGACAAATGTGACCATGGGGTGATAGCTCACAAAATGAGGTCAATGGGAATAACTGGAAAAGTAGGACGCTGGATACTCAATTTCCTGTCGAACAGAACACAAAGAGTAACAGTCAATCAGATAAAATCGAGTCCAAGCGATGTTAAAAGCTCTGTACCTCAAGGTACAGTCCTTGCACCGCTACTGTTCCTTATTCTCATATCTGATATAGACAAAAATACACGTCACAGCTTCGTGTCGTCCTTTGCAGATGACACAAAAATCAGCATGAAAATTACCTCTGCTGAAGACATTGAAAAACTACAAGCAGATGTCAACAAAGTTTTTGATTGGGCAGCAGAAAATAACATGATGTTTAACAGTGATAAATTTCAGGTACTCAGGTACGGCAAAAATGAGGATCTGAAACATAATACAGGGTACATAACACAATCGAATCTTCACATAGTAGGAAAACAGCATGTCAAGGATTTGGGAATAATGATGTCCGACGATCTAACGTTTAGGGAGCATAACCAAGCAAATATTGCGTCAGCCAGAAAAATGATCGGATGGATTACGAGAACTTTCAAATCCAGGGATCCCATCACAATGGTTGTACTCTTCAAGTCACTTGTGTTGTCCCGTCTTGAGTACTGCTCAGTACTCACTTCCCCCTTCAGAGCAGGAGAGATTGCTGAAATAGAGGGAATACAGAGAACATATACGGCACGCATAGACGAGATAAAACACCTAAATTACTGGGATCGTCTCAAAGCTCTCCAAATGTACTCTCTAGAAAGGAGACGAGAGAGATACCAAATAATATACACCTGGAAAATACTGGAGGGTCAGGTCCCAAATCTACACAGTAAAATAACAACGTACTGAAGTGAACGATATGGAAGAAAATGCAAGATTGAACCTGTGAAGAGCAGAGGTGCCATAGGCACAATCAGAGAACACTGTATAAACATCAGAGGTCCGCGGTTGTTCAACGTCCTCCCAGCGAGCATAAGAAATATTGCCGGAACAACCGTGGACATCTTCAAGAGAAAACTGGACGGTTTTCTAAGAGAAGTGCCGGACCAACCGGGCTGTGGTGGGTACGTGGGCCTGCGGGCCGCTCCAAGCAACAGCCTGGTGGACCAAACTCTCACAAGTTAAGCCTGGCCTCGGGCCGGGCTTGGGGAGTAGAAGAACTCCCAGAACCCCATCAACCAGGTATCAACCAGGTGTGGTAGTGGAGGTCTGTATGTGTGGTAGTGGAGGTCTGTGTGTGTGGTAGTGGAGGTCTGTGTGTGTGGTAGTGGAGGTCTGTATGTGTGGTAGTGGAGGTCTGTGTGTGTGGTAGTGGAGGTCTGTATGTGTGGTAGTGGAGGTCTGTATGTGTGGTAGTGGAGGTCTGTGTGTGTGGTAGTGGAGGTCTGTGTGTGTGGTAGTGGAGGTCTGTGTGTGTGGTAGTGGAGGTCTGTATGTGTGGTAGTGGAGGTCTGTATGTGTGGTAGTGGAGGTCTGTGTGTGTGGTAGTGGAGGTCTGTATGTGTGGTAGTGGAGGTCTGTATGTGTGGTAGTGGAGGTCTGTATGTGTGGTAGTGGAGGTCTGTATGTGTGGTAGTGGAGGTCTGTATGTGTGGTAGTGGAGGTCTGTATGTGTGGTAGTGGAGGTCTGTGTGTGTGGTAGTGGAGGTCTGTATGTGTGGTAGTGGTGGTCTGTATGTGTGGTAGTGGAGGTCTGTATGTGTGGTAGTGGAGGTCTGTATGTGTGGTAGTGGAGGTCTGTGTGTGTGGTAGTGGAGGTCTGTGTGTGTGGTAGTGGTGGTCTGTATGTGTGGTAGTGGAGGTCTGTATGTGTGGTAGTGGAGGTCTGTGTGTGTGGTAGTGGAGGTCTGTATGTGTGGTAGTGGAGGTCTGTATGTGTGGTAGTGGAGGTCTGTGTGTGTGGTAGTGGAGGTCTGTATGTGTGGTAGTGGAGGTCTGTATGTGTGGTAGTGGAGGTCTGTATGTGTGGTAGTGGAGGTCTGTGTGTGTGGTAGTGGAGGTCTGTATGTGTGGTAGTGGTGGTCTGTATGTGTGGTAGTGGAGGTCTGTATGTGTGGTAGTGGAGGTCTGTATGTGTGGTAGTGGAGGTCTGTGTGTGTGGTAGTGGAGGTCTGTGTGTGTGGTAGTGGTGGTCTGTATGTGTGGTAGTGGAGGTCTGTATGTGTGGTAGTGGAGGTCTGTGTGTGTGGTAGTGGAGGTCTGTATGTGTGGTAGTGGAGGTCTGTATGTGTGGTAGTGGAGGTCTGTATGTGTGGTAGTGGAGGTTTGTGTGTGTGGTAGTGGAGGTCTGTATGTGTGGTAGTGGAGGTCTGTGTGTGTGGGGGAGGTCTGTATGTGTGGTAGTGGAGGTCTGTATGTGTGGTAGTGGAGGTCTGTATGTGTGGTAGTGGAGGTCTGTGTGTGTGGGGGAGGTCTGTATGTGTGGTAGTGGAGGTCTGTATGTGTGGTAGTGGAGGTCTGTATGTGTGGTAGTGGAGGTCTGTGTGTGTGGGGGAGGTCTGTATGTGTGGTAGTGGAGGTCTGTATGTGTGGTAGTGGAGGTCTGTGTGTGGGGGGGAGGTCTGTATGTGTGGTAGTGGAGGTCTGTATGTGTGGTAGTGGAGGTCTGTGTGTGTGGGGGAGGTCTGTATGTGTGGTAGTGGAGGTCTGTATGTGTGGTAGTGGAGGTCTGTGTGTGGGGGGGAGGTCTGTATGTGTGGTAGTGGAGGTCTGTATGTGTGGTAGTGGAGGTCTGTGTTTGTGGGGGAGGTCTGTATGTGTGGTAGTGGAGGTCTGTATGTGTGGTAGTGGAGGTCTGTATGTGTGGTGCGAGGTCTGTATGTGTGGTAGTGGAGGTCTGTATGTGTGGTAGTGGAGGTCTGTGTGTGTGGGGGAGGTCTGTATGTGTGGTGGTGGTCTGTATGTGTGGTGGTGGTCTGTATGTGTGGTGGTGGAGGTCTGTATGTGTGGTGGTGGAGGTCTGTATGTGTGGTCGTGGAGGTCTGTATGTGTGGTGGTGGTGGTCTGTATGTGTGGTAGTGGAGGTCTGTATGTGTGGTGGTGGAGGTCTGTATGTGTGGTAGTGGAGGTCTGTATGTGTGGTAGTGGAGGTCTGTGTGTGGGGGAGGTCTGTATGTGTGGTGGAGGTCTGTATGTGTGGTGGTGGAGGTCTGTATGTGTGGTGGAGGTCTTTATGTGTGGTAGTGGAGGTCTGTATGTGTGGTGGAGGTCTGTATGTGTTCTAGTGGAGGTCTGTATGTGTGGTAGTGGAGGTCTGTGTGTGTGGGGGAGGTCTGTATGTGTGGTGGAGGTCTGTATGTGTGGTGGTGGAGGTCTGTATGTGTGGTGATGGAGGTCTGTATGTGTGGTAGTGGAGGTCTGTATGTGTGGGGGAGGTCTGTATGTGTGGTAGTGGAGGTCTGTATGTGTGGTAGTGGAGGTCTGTGTGTGTGGGGGAGGTCTGTATGTGTAGTAGTGGAGGTCTGTATGTGTGGTAGTGGAGGTCTGTGTGTGTGGGGGAGGTCTGTATGTGTGGTGGAGGTCTGTATGTGTGGTGGTGGAGGTCTGTATGTGTGGTGGTGGAGGTCTGTATGTGTGGTGGTGGAGGTTTGTATGTGTGGTGGTGGAGGTCTGTATGTGTGGTGGTGGAGGTCTGTATGTGTGGTGGTGGATGTCTGTATGTGTGGTGGTGGAGGTCTGTATGTGTGGTGGAGGTCTGTATGTGTGGTGTTGGAGGTCTGTATGTGTGGTGGTGGAGGTCTGTATGTGTGGTGGTGGAGGTCTGTATGTGTGGTGGAGGTCTGCATGTGTGGTGGTGGAGGTCTGTATGTGTGGTGGTGGAGGTCTGTATGTGTGGTGGAGGTCTGTATGTGTGGTGGTGGAGGTCTGTATGTGTGGTGATGGAGGTCTGTATGTGTGGTGGTGCAGGTCTGTATGTGTGGTGGTGGAGGTCTGTATGTGTGGTGGTGGAGGTCTGTATGTGTGGTGGTGGAGGTCTGTATGTGTGGTGGTGGAGGTGTGTATGTGTGGTGGTGGTGGGTCTGTATGTGTGGTGGTGGAGGTCTGTATGTGTGGCGGTGGAGGTCTGTATGTGTGGTGGTGGAGGTCTGTATGTGTGGTGGTGGAGGTCTGTATGTGTGGTGGAGGTCTGTATGTGTGGTGGAGGTCTGTATGTGTGGTGGAGGTCTGTATGTGTGGTGTTGGAGGTCTGTATGTGTGGTGGTGGAGGTCTGTATGTGTGGTCGTGGAGGTCTGTATGTGTGGTGGAGGTCTGTATGTGTGGTGGAGGTCTGTATGTGTGGTGTTGGAGGTCTGTATGTGTGGTGGTGGAGGTCTGTATGTGTGGTGGTGGAGGTCTGTATGTGTGGTGGTGGAGGTCTGTATGTGTGGTGGTGGAGGTCTGTATGTGTGGTGGTGGAGGTCTGTATGTGTGGTGGTGGAGGTCTGTATGTGTGGTGGTGGAGGTCTGTATGTGTGGTGGTGGAGGTCTGTATGTGTGGTTAAGGTCTGTATATGTGGTGGTGGAGGTCTGTATGTGTGGTGGTGGAGGTCTGTATGTGTGGTGGTGGAGGTCTGTATGTGTGGTGGTGGTCTGTATGTGTGGTGGTGGAGGTCTGTATGTGTGGTGGTTGAGGTCTGTATGTGTGGTGGTGGAGGTCTGTATGTGTGGTGGTGGAGGCCTGTATGTGTGGTGGTGGAGGCCTGTATGTGTGGTGGTATAGGTCTGTATGTGTAGTGGTAAAGGTCTGTATGTGTGGTGGTGGAGGTCTGTATGTGTGGTGGAGGTCTGTATGTGTGGTGGAGGTCTGTATGTGTGGTGGAGGTCTGTATGTGTGGTGTTGGAGGTCTGTATGTGTGGTGTTGGAGGTCTGTATGTGTGGTGGTGGAGGTCTGTATGTGTGGTGGAGGTCTGTATGTGTGGTGGAGGTCTGTATGTGTGGTGTTGGAGGTCTGTATGTGTGGTGGTGGAGGTCTGTATGTGTGGTGGTGGAGGTCTGTATGTGTGGTGGTGGAGGTCTGTATGTGTGGTGGTGGAGGTCTGTATGTGTGGTGGTGGAGGTCTGTATGTGTGGTGGTGGAGGTCTGTATGTGTGGTGGTGGAGGTCTGTATGTGTGGTTAAGGTCTGTATATGTGGTGGTGGAGGTCTGTATGTGTGGTGGTGGAGGTCTGTATGTGTGGTGGTGGAGGTCTGTATGTGTGGTGGTGGTCTGTATGTGTGGTGGTGGAGGTCTGTATGTGTGGTGGTTGAGGTCTGTATGTGTGGTGGTGGAGGTCTGTATGTGTGGTGGTGGAGGCCTGTATGTGTGGTGGTGGAGGCCTCTATGTGTGGTGGTATAGGTCTGTATGTGTAGTGGTAAAGGTCTGTATGTGTGGTGCTGGAGGCCTGAATGTGTGGTGGTGGAGGTCTGTATGTGTGGTAGTGGAGGTCTGTATGTGTGGTGGTGGTGGTGGGCTGTATGTGTGGTAGAGGAGGCCTGTATGTGTGGTGGTGGGCGTGCTGTATGTGTGGTAGTGGAGGTCTGTATGTGTGGTGGTGGTGGTGGGCTGTATGTGTGGTAGTGGAGGCCTGTATGTGTGGTGGTGGGCGTGCTGTATGTGTGATAGTGGAGGTCTGTATGTGTGGTGGTGGTGGTGGGCTGTATGTGTGGTAGTGGAGGCCTGTATGTGTGATGGTGGGCGTGCTGTATGTGTGGTAGTGGAGGTCTGTATGTGTGGTGGTGGGCGTGCTGTATGTGTGGTAGTGGAGGTCTGTATGTGTGGTGGTGGGCGTGCTGTATGTGTGGTAGTGGAGGTCTGTATGTGTGGTGGTGGGCGTGCTGTATGTGTGGTAGTGGAGGTCTGTATGTGTGGTGGTGGGCGTGCAGTATGTGTGGTAGTGGAGGTCTGTATGTGTGATGGTGGGCGTGCTGTATGTGTGGTAGTGGAGGTCTGTATGTGTGGTGGTGGGCGTGCTGTATGTGTGGTAGTGGAGGTCTGTATGTGTGATGGTGGGCGTGCTGTATGTGTGGTGGTGGGCGTGCTGTATGTGTGGTAGTGGAGGTCTGTATGTGTGGTGGTGGGCGTGCTGTATGTGTGGTAGTGGAGGTCTGTATGTGTGGTGGTGGGCGTGCTGTATGTGTGGTAGTGGAGGTCTGTATGTGTGGTGGTGGAGGTCTGTATGTGTGGTGGTGGGCGTGCTGTATGTGTGGTAGTGGAGGTGTGTATGTGTGGTGGTGGGCGGGCTGTTGGTGTGCTGGGGATGAGGCAGTGTTGGGCTGCTTGAGTGAGAGTGAAGGTGGTTATCAGAGCGTGGTACTATCTCTGCTGGATAACGGGTTGTACGAGCCCCAGCATGGCCCCTACCGATATCTTCCTATCTGCCCGACGCGCACGCATAATGAACTAGATGACAAGATACCAGAACATAATCCCCCGCGCACAATTATATGAGCAGATACGATTGGATTTGAATGGGACAAGTCACTACAATACACAGCCTTCCTCCACTCTCTCTCTCTCTCTCTCTCCCTCCTACATATTCCATATATTGCCCCCTAGTACACGCCTCTTCCATGTCAAATAACAGCTTTCTCGCCCCTGTCTTCTAATATCTCATTACACAAAGCAGTATTATATAATAATTTCACCTTGTATTAGCGTTTCTTTGATTATACCAGCCAGCGACCTCGCCACACCTCTTCTTGAGAAATGATTTCTCACTCGACTAGTTAATTCTATATATTAAAGTCTTATATTCAATTATTTTCCCTACGTTTTCTTCACCGTTAACACTATTAGCTGGAGACCGTTTTTTGTAGGCAAAATTACAAAACGATTTTTGTATTTTATGTATAAATACTTATCTCTAATTATTGTAATTATTGTTAGGTGAATAGGCTTGATTGCCCTGCCTGATAATATTGGTTACACTAATCATCACTAGACTCGTATTCAGTGACACTTGAGACGAGGGCCGGATTCACGAAGGTACTTACGAAGGTTTTTCTTCTTAGCTACGAATGTTTTCCTTCTTAGCGCCTTCGTGGCGGCTACGTCGGTATTCAGGTAGCTACACTAAGTTGAAAGACCTTCGTAAGTTCATTCCGGGATCTAAGTGTGGTTTCGACCACTCGTAGCATTACGTAAACTGGACATAACTCAATTTTTCTCTACTACATAACACTGGGATCGATTTTAAGATTTTGGAACATAAACAAAAGATTATAAAAATTGAATCTAGTGAAGAGGAGTCCTTCGTGTTAGCTATATATGCATTCTCTGCTTGAAACTTAAAGTAAATATGTCTTTTATGATAGTAGAATTAGTTTTATAATAGCAAGATATTATACCAGTAGTTATTAAGTAAATAAACACTGGTGAACATGAAATATGAGAGAAGGTGATGAGCTCTGCCTGATGGGATCATTTACTATCACCAAATGCCCCTGTTCACCTAGTAGTAAGGGTGTACCTTAGCTATACATACCCATTTCTAATTTATTTAGTTTGGTTTTATTTTGAAATTAAATCTGGGTGAGACATAAAATAAACATATGCTGCACAAATGATGTTAGGTAAGGAGAAGGGTAAAAATGTCAAAAACTTTATTCATTAAATACTTAAAGCTATAATTATGACTATATAGACTATTAAAAAAGAGAGAGGGAAGTAGGGGTCCAAGACCTCTTCCTGTTATACAATTTGGGTGTGGAACAAGTAATTATCAAAAGAAGACATCGTGCAGGGAAGGCTATGTAGCAGTTAGGCAGTGAGGTGAGGCAGCTACTTATTTGAGAAATGCTTATTTTATTTACCTTATAAGCTGAGGCAACTTATTTTATTTGAGGAATACTCAGCTGATTCCTCTACATTTAGCATGGAACAAATTTGTGTCCAAGACCTCTTCCTGTTACACAATTTGACTGTGTGTTACCAAACTAGAAGTGCTCTACAAATCAAGGGACCCAGAATGTGGAATGACCTCCCGAATCATGTCAAAGGCTGTACCTCTCTCAACCAGTTTAAGAGTTAAACCAAGTACTGCCTAATTAACTCCATTTAACCTAACTTACCTCCTAAATGTCAACCCACGTCTTGCTATTTTTTAAACAACGCTGTTCACCAACATGTGCAATTGCTGATTTATGCTATGTTAACCCCCCTTTTTGTATTTTTTATTCCTTCTTTCAACACAATTTATACCTAATCCCGATTATTATTAAGTTTTAGTCTGTGTTTTTTCCCCCACACCTTGCCCGAAATGCTATGAGTATTAGTGACTTTAGGTATTGTATGTACTAGCTCTGCCTATAAATCCAACATTATGTTTGTAAATCAACTGTATGTACTTTTCCTGAATAAAATGTATTTATTATTTATTTTTTAATCAGTAAGTATTAAAAGAAGGCACCAAGCAGGGAAGGCTATGTAGCACCATTGTGTGTAACAATAAACCAATTATTTTTTAACAAATAATGCACCTGTATGGTAAAACAAATCCTGTCAGCTGTAAAAATATTGATGCAGTTATTTAAATGAAAAATATAATGAAAGAAATATTACTGGTTTATTTTTATCCTATCTTTTTGTACTGTACAGTATATCCAAGGAAGTGAAAAATTGAGACATAATGCACAATTTAATGAATGATTAGCATGGATTAGCAGTTCAAAAGAAATATGACTATTACATATCAACATGAGATCTTAATGATCTATGGTCAACATGATTTAATAAGGATAATACAGTACTGTATTTGTAATAATACAAACTATAATTTAAAATCATTATTACTGATATTTTTTATTAAGAAGATTATGTATACACAGCAATGTGCTGCTACCCTATTCTATATGGAATATTACACAGTGTAGATAAAAAACTAGCTATAAGTTTATCTAATACTCCCATCTCACAGGATGGTTAGACATACTGTACATGGAATCAATTTAGAAAATACCAGCCTCAATACAAAAAACAAATCAACTCTGACTAAACAACTCTTCGCGATTTTCACAAGAGGTAAGCACTGAATCATGGAAACATTATATTATAATTACTCTTACCAGTTTCTACAAGACTCCTCTCAAACAATGTATTTTTAAACATGTTTAGGTATACACAGCAATGTGCTGCTTCCCTATTCTGTATGAAGGACCACACAGTGTAGATCAAAAACCAGCTACAAGCTCACCCAACATCCTCACCTCACAGGATGGCCAGTCATACATGGAATTAGGAGAGAACAAAATACTTAATGCTGATCTATTAGCCTCCACTGGCAAAATCTGGGTGCAGCACAAGAATATCTTCCAATATTCCTGAGTGTATGAAGTAATTACAGAGCTCAAAATACCTCATACCATTTGGTATCAAGTCACTGATAACAGGACAATCACAGATATAGTGTTGGAAAGTGTTCTCTCAAGTAGGACTGAAAACAGATGTTTTTTTCCACCAAGAGGGCTATAAACCCATGGAACCGCCTACCCGCTGAAGCCGTAAATGCCAAATTCAAGCTAAAAAATATCATTAAGACAATTGGCGGGCCCTTTAACAAGCCGCCGGCTTTCTGTCCTCTTCGAGGTCACTAGATAGTTAGTGGCCCTTGGGTAAATTCAGTAAATATATACAATAATTGTCAGCGCATCTTCCGAGCAACAAGGACAGCTACACAGTATCTCTTAGAATTACGTAGGTAAACAACAAATGTAACATATTTGTTTACTACAATGTCGGTGCTGGCTGTAAAAGTTGAAAAAACATTGTTTTACTTCGAAATATACTAATTTTATAAGAAAATTCGACGTAAATAGGAGGCAGTAGAGCTCCGATAAGCCAGCGCTAAATCTTCAATATGAAGAATGTTGCTGCTCTCTGATTGGCCAAACGAAACACAGTAGTGACCTCTATCGGCACGCAGGTGAACCAACAAATTTCTTCTTAAGTGGACCTCATTGAATCGCACCTAAGCATCTTCTTAGGGCGCACTTAGGAACCTTCGTAGCAAACCCACTTACGAAGAAATACACAGAGCTTCCTGAATCTAGGTGGAGGTCCCTAATTAAAAACGGCAAAGACAACACACTCGAAGACACCGACAATCAAACAAACTACCAATCAACACATCATGCATATCGCATCACTTCTCTTACTAATACACATAGAAACACACACACAACCTCTTCACCATAATACGTGAAACCTATGTACATATAATTTATAATTATCCAAGAAACATTTCCACTCAAACCAACACAACTTGCCCTGGCGTAGAGACCTTATTAATTCCTCAGTAGAGGAAACACCGAGTGATTTCAATCATGTTCAACACGTTTTAACATCTCTTATGATAAGAATAAGTAACTTTGCATCTTTGACCATTTGCCAGGAAAATGGGCTAAGTCCTTGGCTCTCTCTCTCTCTCTCTCTTCCCACTAGAGTCAATTCCTCTCTTCCATGTAGTGGTCTCCTTTCCCTACTTACCTTTCCCACAATCTTTGCCTATAAAACTATTTATTAAGTCAAACTCATGAAATTCAAAATGATATACAAGTGTTGTGATTTTAGGCTTCTGAGGTATGGTGTGAGGGAACATGAGGCTACTGTGACATGGTGTGGGGAAAGTCTAAACACTGTCAGCGCATCTATATATATATATATATATATATATATATATATATATATATATATATATATATATATATATATATATATATATATATATATATATATATATATATATATATATATATATATATATATATATATATATATATATTATTAAATATGACCGAAAAAGTAAGATTAATAATTGTAACACGAATTTTCTCAATCTTTCGTACATTTCTTTTCACTGTTGGAGGTAAATCAAAAATCAATTCTCCAAAATTCATTTTTATTTCTAGTCTGACGCGACACGAGCGCGTTTCGTAAAACTTATTACATTTTCAAAGACTTTAGTTCACAAATACACAACTGAATAGAACTTACGCATCTCCGATTTTATATCTACATTTGAGTGAGGTGGAAGGGGTGATGTGGCATTAACACAAGACAGAACAAGAGGTGGCATTAATAGGGTATTAATTTCATCAACACAAGACAGAACAAGAGGTGGCATTAATAGGGTATTAATTTCATCAACACAAGACAGAACACGAAACAATGGGTATTGAATAGAAGTGTTTGTAGAAAGCCTATTGGTCCATATTTCTTGATGCTTCTATATTGGAGCGGAGTCTTGAGGTGGGTAGAATATAGTTGTGCAATAATTGGCTGTTGATTGCTGGTGTTGACTTCTTGATGTGTAGTGCCTCGCAAACGTCAAGCCGCCTGCTATCGCTGTATCTATCGATGATTTCTGTGTTGTTTACTAGGATTTCTCTGGCGATGGTTTGGTTGTGGGAAGAGATTATATGTTCCTTAATGGAGCCCTGTTGCTTATGCATCGTTAAACGCCTAGAAAGAGATGTTGTTGTCTTGCCTATATACTGGGTTTTTTGGAGCTTACAGTCCCCAAGAGGGCATTTGAAGGCATAGACGACGTTAGTCTCTTTTAAAGCGTTCTGTTTTGTGTCTGGAGAGTTTCTCATGAGTAGGCTGGCCGTTTTTCTGGTTTTATAGTAAATCGTCAGTTGTATCCTCTGATTTTTGTCTGTAGGGATAACGTTTCTATTAACAAAATCTTTCAGGACCCTTTCCTCCGTTTTATGAGCTGTGGAAAAGAAGTTCCTGTAAAATAGTCTAATAGGGGGTATAGGTGTTGTGTTAGTTGTCTCTTCAGAGGTTGCATGGCTTTTCACTTTCCTTCTTAAAGTGAAGGAAAGATAATAATAATATGATATTTAATAATATATGTCTACAGGAAAGACTGCTACCAAAATATACTAATATATATATATATATATATATATATATATATATATATATATATATATATATATATATATATATGCGAACAAGCCTGAATGGTCCCCAGGACAATATGCAACTGAAAACTCACACCCCAGAAGTGACTCGAACCCATACTCCCAGATGCCACGCAACTGGTATGTACAAGACGCCTTAATCCACTTGACCATCAAGTGGATATATATATATATATATATATATATATATATATATATATATATATATATATATATATATATATATATATATATATATATATATATATATATATATATATATATATATATATATATATATATATATATATATATATATATATATATATATATATATATATATATATATATATATATATATATATATATATTACTTGCTCTCGTCATTGAAATTTCAAATTGTTTCTGTATCCACTTTTATGAAATCACTGGCTTCAAATTCATAATTTCCTATACATTTGGTCTATATTTTGTACTCAAAATTTAGTATCGTTTCCCGTTTAATGTTTCACGTCAATAAGCCATGTTTTACGAAGATAAAAACATCTTTTCTGGACCTTTTTGGGACTCACGTTGTTACCAGAAGTCCATCAGAGCTCTGATTTCTCAATCTTCAAATCTTGTCCAGCTCCATCACTCATCTGGCTCCATCACTTTCACCGCTGAATATGTCGTCTGGCTCCATCACTTTCACCGCTGAATATCTCGTCTGGCTCCATCGCTGAGATTCCATCGCTCTTTGGGGTCCATTGTTCGTCCACCTCCTTCGTTACTTCGTCAACTCTGAAAATTCCTGGCGGATATTAGGTGTACTTTCCCTCCATCGTTGACCTCCAGTACCACACGAAGGAGGCAGCGTAACGGTGCTCTCCTTATATCAGCGTTTACACCTGTAGAAACATTCAACATCTTCGTTTGCATTAAATAAGAGAAGAAGAAGGAGAATATTAAGACATCGAAGACAGGAAGGTGTTGAACAACAAGTGGTTGATAATGACGAAGAAAACAATGATTAGGAGGATGATGATAAGAGTAACAAGAACAAACTAATCATCAGTACAAGAAGAGAACATTCATCAATACCGATAATAACGAATTGCTCCCAATGTACTATATTAGGCTTCAGCTCCGATGTTGAGGGGTAATGTTAGGCTTCAGCTCCGATGTTGAGGGGTAATGTTAGGCTTCAGCTCCGATGTTGAGGGATAATATTAGGCTTCAGCTCCGATGTTGAGGGGTAATGTTAGGCTTCAGCTCCGATGTTGAGGGGTAATATTAGGCTTAAGCTCCGATGTTGAGGGGTAATGTTAGGCTTCAGCTCCGATGTTGAGGGGTAATGTTAGGCTTCAGCTCCGATGTTGAGGGGTAATGTTAGGCTTCAGCTCCGATGTTGAGGGATAATATTAGGCTTCAGCTCCGATGTTGAGGGGTAATGTTAGGCTTCAGCTCCGATGTTGAGGGGTAATATTAGGCTTAAGCTCCGATGTTGAGGGGTAATGTTAGGCTTCAGCTCCGATGTTGAGGGGTAATGTTAGGCTTCAGCTCCGATGTTGAGGGGTAATGTTAGGCTTCAGCTCCGATGTTGAGGGGTAATGTTAGGCTTCAGCTCCGATGTTGAGGGGTAATGTTAGGCTTCAGCTCCGATGTTGAGGGATAATATTAGGCTTCAGCTCCGATGTTGAGGGGTAATGTTAGGCTTCAGCTCCGATGTTGAGGGGTAATGTTAGGCTTCAGCTCCGATGTTGAGGGATAATATTAGGCTTCAGCTCCGATGTTGAGGGGTAATGTTAGGCTTCAGCTCCGATGTTGAGGGATAATATTAGGCTTCAGCTCCGATGTTGAGGGGTAATGTTAGGCTTCAGCTCCGATGTTGAGGGGTAATGTTAGGCTTCAGCTCCGATGTTGAGGGGTAATGTTAGGCTTCAGCTCCGATGTTGAGGGATAATATTAGGCTTAAGCTCCGATGTTGAGGGGTAATGTTAGGCTTCAGCTCCGATGTTGAGGGGTAATATTAGGCTTAAGCTCCGATGTTGAGGGATAATATTAGGCTTCAGCTCCGATGTTGAGGGGTAATGTTAGGCTTCAGCTCCGATGTTGAGGGATAATATTAGGCTTCAGCTCCGATGTTGAGGGATAATATTAGGCTTCAGCTCCGATGTTGAGGGATAATATTAGGCTTCAGCTCCGATGTTGAGGGGTAATGTTAGGCTTCAGCTCCGATGTTGAGGGATAATATTAGGCTTCAGCTCCGATGTTGAGGGGTAATGTTAGGCTTCAGCTCCGATGTTGAGGGGTAATGTTAGGCTTCAGCTCCGATGTTGAGGGGTAATGTTAGGCTTCAGCTCCGATGTTGAGGGATAATATTAGGCTTAAGCTCCGATGTTGAGGGGTAATGTTAGGCTTCAGCTCCGATGTTGAGGGGTAATATTAGGCTTAAGCTCCGATGTTGAGGGATAATATTAGGCTTCAGCTCCGATGTTGAGGGGTAATGTTAGGCTTCAGCTCCGATGTTGAGGGATAATATTAGGCTTCAGCTCCGATGTTGAGGGGTAATGTTAGGCTTCAGCTCCGATGTTGAGGGGAAATGTTAGGCTTCAGCTCTGATGTTGAGGGATAATATTAGGCTTCAGCTCCGATGTTGAGGGGTAATGTTAGGCTTCAGCTCTGATGTTGAGGGATAATATTAGGCTTCAGCTCCGATGTTGAGGGGTAATGTTAGGCTTCAGCTCCGATGTTGAGGGGAAATGTTAGGCTTCAGCTCTGATGTTGAGGGATAATATTAGGCTTCAGCTCCGATGTTGAGGGATAATATTAGGCTTCAGCTCCGATGTTGAGGGGTAATGTTAGGCTTCAGCTCTGATGTTGAGGGATAATATTAGGCTTCAGCTCCGATGTTGAGGGGTAATGTTAGGCTTCAGCTCTGATGTTGAGGGGTAATGTTAGGCTTCAGCTCCGATGTTGAGAGGAAATGTTAGGCTTCAGCTCTGATGTTGAGGGATAATATTAGGCTTCAGCTCCGATGTTGAGGGATAATATTAGGCTTAAGCTCCGATGTTGAGGGGTAATGTTAGGCTTCAGCTCCGATGTTGAGGGGTAATGTTAGGCTTCAGCTCCGATGTTGAGGGGTAATGTTAGGCTTCAGCTCCGATGTTGAGGGGTAATGTTAGGCTTCAGCTCCGATGTTGAGGGGTAATGTTAGGCTTCAGCTCCGATGTTGAGGGGTAATGTTAGGCTTCAGCTCCGATGTTGAGGGATAATATTAGGCTTAAGCTCCGATGTTGAGGGGTAATGTTAGGCTTCAGCTCCGATGTTGAGGGGTAATGTTAGGCTTCAGCTCCGATGTTGAGGGGTAATGTTAGGCTTCAGCTCCGATGTTGAGGGATAATATTAGGCTTCAGCTCCGATGTTGAGGGATAATATTAGGCTTAAGCTCCGATGTTGAGGGGTAATGTTAGGCTTCAGCCTGGATGTTAATGGATGATACTAGGTTCGCGGAGATCGCGGTTCGCGGAGATCGCGGTTCGCGGAGATCGCGGTTCGCGGAGATCGAGGTTCGCGGAGATCGCGGTTCGCGGAGATCGCGGTTCCCGGAGATCGAGGTTCGCGGAGATCGAGGTTCGCGGAGATCGAGGTTCGCGGTGGTGGGGGTTGGCGGTGATGGGAGCACGCTGTGGCGTTATTTAGGTGACGTATCAGCTTCCTACTTACTATTCTGTTGAGATCTCTCTCGAACAGTAACAACATTCACTTTCATACCACCACAACCACTACCATTACTACAACCACAACCCCCTATCGCAACCACCACCACCACCACCCTTCACGATAATCATTGCCATTACATTACCACAACAGAACCATTACAACCACAACTACCGCATCACCATTCCAATACCACCACAAACACTACCACTACAACCACAAACATTTCAACTATAACCACAACCTTAACCACCACAACTACCACTACTATATATAGGGCGCCTGACAGCTGGTTGGACTGTGCTTTGGATTCATAGTCCTGAGGCTCCGGGTTCGATCCCCGGTGGAGGCAAAGACAAATGGGCAAAATGTTTCTTTCACCCTGATGCCCCTGTTACCTAGCAGTAAATAGGTACCTGGGAGTTAGACAGCTGCTACGGGCTGCTTCCTGGGGGTGGAGGCCTGGTCGAGGACCGAGCCGCGGGGACGTTAAGCCCCGAAATCACAGATAACCTTAAAATAGCCATATATATCTACCCACGGGAACATTATCTAACACAGGGCTAATTTACAACCCAAACAGACCACTGGAACACTGTCTAACACAGTACAGAGTTCAACCCAAATAAGATTTTAACCGAGATTTAACAGCGCAGTTAAAGAAGTTGTTACACACACTGGGCCATACCTTACAGAGGCCACCGTGTGAGTCATAAACACTCATCCACTGACTGAGTAAAACTGAAATGAGTAACACTTAGTGGGCCAGCAAGAGACTCGGGACCCACGAAGGAATATCCCAGGAGATAACAAAAAATCCTGCCACTACGACAATCCCGTAAGGCGTTAATTAACGTTAAATTAACTACGACAATTATGTTAATTATAACGTAAGAGGTGCATCACGACCAGTTGGCGGAGCAAAACACAGCTGGAACTCCCATTCCTGAATAGGCTATTAGATAACCATTCGTAAGTACACACACAAAAACCTAGATAGGTTAGGCAGTGATGTGGTGGAGGCAGACTCTATACATAGTTTCAAATGTATATATAATCAAGCCCAGTAGGCTCAGGAATCTATACACCGGTTGATCAACAGTTGCGAGGTGGGGCCAAAGAGCCAGAGCTCTTTGCACAACTAGGTGAGTACACACACACATGCGGACATTAACACTCCCAAAATAGCCAACAGCAACAACAACCACGAAAACATATACAAGGACAGCAGCAGGTACTTGATGCGTCAACACCACCACCAACAATACAATGAAACAGCAATTGTACCAGCAAACACAGTCACAACAGCATCTGTACCAGCAAACACAGCCACAACAGCAACTGTACCAACAAACACAGCCACAAGAGCATCTGTACCAGCAAACACAGCCACAACAGCATCTGTACCAGCAAACACAGCCACAACAGCAACTGTACCAGCAAACACAGCCACAACAGCAACTGTACCAGCAAACACAGCCACAACAGCATCTGTACCAGCAAGCACAGCCACAACAGCAACTGTACCAACAAGTACAGCCACAACAGCAACTGTACCAGCAAACACAGTCACAACAGCATCTGTACCAGCAAGCACAGCCACAACAGCAACTGTACCAGCAAACACAGCCACAACAGCATCTGTACCAGCAAGTACAGCCACAACAGCAACTGTACCAGCAAGCACAGCCACAACAGCAACTGTACCAGCAAACACAGTCACAACAGCAACTGTACCAACAAACACAGTCACAACAGCATCTGTACCAGCAAACACAGCCACAACAGCAACTGTACCAGCAAACACAGTCACAACAGCAACTGTACCAGCAA